>NC_058132.1:272987186-273005493 GCF_016433145.1 Gracilinanus agilis
TTCCTTCCTTCCTTCCTTCCTTCCTTTTCTTCTGCTTGAAAACCCAAAAGAATGGCTTTGATTGTAACAGCTAACAGAAAAACATCTGTAGCTTTTAGTCCTTTATTGTAAATAAACTTCAGCACATGTGTTGACATATTTATATCCCTCTTTACTATAGTTTTAAGAGCTTGTACTAACTTTCCCATGGAGAAATGTACAGTAGGGTAAAAGTATATCCTTGTTTCATCATTGGAATTTTGTTTTTTCTTGCTTTTCATTTTGCTAGTAAATGATTCATATTAAATTAATATTTTCATCTTTGCTGATTTGTTAAATAGGAAACTTGCTAGTGGATCCTCAGGAGCTATAGTTGTCAGTAGTAGACATGTTTTTATCCCACTCTAGGATCCTAATATTTTTATGGAAATTGAATGAACCACATTGAATCCCTCTGTTAAAACAGTCCTGGATTTAGGTCAATTCCCTTTGGTTGAAATTATGGATCTAATCCAATTCATGTATTATGAGAAAACTTTATTCAATTATGGGAACTGGTTAAGAAAACATTATTGTCTGAACGTCATTCTGTATAGTTGGGAACCAGAATCATTTCTATATGTTTATTAGAGATTCCTAACTAAAAGCCTAGGTAATTCTAAATAGTAAGCCACTCAGATCTGAAGATTTATGCAAGGAGTTTTCTCGTAATTATATATATTTTTAAAAAAATAATTATAGGGACAGATATATGCCTGAATGGATAGAGAGCCAGGCCTAGAAATTAGATTTCCTGGGTTAAAGTCTGGCCTCAGACACTTCCTAGCTATGTGATGCTAGGCAAGTCTCTTAAACCCAATGTCTAGTCCTTACCATTCTTCTGCCTTGGAATCAAGACAGAAGATAGGGTTGTTATTTTTTGTTTGCTTTAATTAAATATACAAAGCACTTTCTGTACAGATAAAGTCAGGCCCATACAACTGAAAAAAAATGAATTGCTCATGGATAGGTTGGGCTAATATAATAAAAATGACAATTCTACCTAAATTAATTTACTTCTTTATTGCCATTCTAATAAAACTCCCCCCAAATTATTTAAAATGGCTAAAAAATATTAAAATTTATCAGGAAGAACAAAAAGCCAAGGATATCAAGAGAATTAATGAAGAAAGTATGTAGGAAGGCAGCTTAGCTATACCAGATCTTAAACTATATTATAAAGTAACAAGCATCAAAACAATCTGCTACTGCCTAAGAAATAGAGTAGTGGAGCAACGGAATAGATTAGGAATTCACATATTAGTAAATGACCATACTAACTTAGAGCTTGTGAAAACCAGCTTTTTGAAGAACTTTACTGTTTGGCAAAAACTTCCAGGAAAAATTAAAAAGAATTTATATGACAGAAACTAGGCACAGATCAACACCTAAAACCACATTCTAAGGTAAAGTCAAAATAGGTACATTATTTAGATGTAAAGATATAGATATAAAAAATTAGAGAAACACAAAACAGTTTACTTGTCAGATATAGGGATGAGACAAATGTACATCAAAAAAAGACATAAAGAACACTATCTATAAAAAAGATAACTTTTACTACATGAAATTAAAAAGTCTCAGTCCAATCAAAACAAATGCTACCAAAATTAGAAGGGAAACAATAAATGAAAAAAAATTTATAGCCTATTACAAATATCTTATTTCTCAAATATGCAAAAAACTTAGTCAAATTTATAATAATGTGAAGTATTCTCAATGACAGTAGCCAAGAATATGAATAGGCAATTCTCACATGAAGAAAACAAAACTATCCTTATTCATATGAAAAGTACATCAAATCACTATTAAATAGAGAAATTAAAGTTAAACAACTCTGAAGTATCACCCCACATGGGTCATCAGAAATCATGAATGATAATCACAAAAAAGCCTAGAAGGAATTATATGAAGTGATGCAAAGTGAAGTGAGCAAAACAAAGAGAATGTTGTACAACTTTATAACAATAAAGTTCCATATTCAGCTGTGAATAGTTTTACTATTTTTACAATTGAGGTTTTGTAAAATTTTATGCTAAATTACAAGGTTGAAATTGAAACTGATTATTTAGAGAGTCTGGCATAAAATTTGGAAATAAAGAAATCTACCACTGAAAAAACATTCCATAAACATATTCTCCAGTCTTTAAAATTTCATGGGCTTAAATAAAAGATTAGAGAATGTGACAATACAATTGGAATTTCTCTTGAAGTAAAAAAAAAACAAAAAACAGAAAAGCCTTGAAAAAAGAGATGGTGGGGCTAGGTTATGAATACAGAAATAAATTGATTTGACTCTTTGGGCAATTTGAAAAAATAAAGAAGTTTAAGGTAAGGTAAATGTACTATAACCAATATTTAAAAGTGAGCAACTTTTTAACTCTGGGCTCTAAATTTAAATCAGATATATAATATCCGTAGAGATTGAGATTTTGATTTTTGTAGTTGTAAATCCAGATTTGATTTGGTTGAAATCTGTACTGCAACTAAATTATGATACAATGAAATGTATTCTATTAACTGTCACATCAAATGCAAAAAAAATACTAGAAAAATGCAGTGAAACCTCTCACATCCAGATGTCAGAAATTATTAGTTGTGAAATCTTAAGCAAGTTATCTTATCTCTGACTGAGTTTACTCATCTGTAAAAAGGAAAATAATAATGATATCTACCTCCCAGACATCTTGTGAGGATCAAAATGATATGGTGGTTCTGAAGCATTAGACATAGTCTCTAGTATATGGTGAACATTATGTTAGTTATTGTTATTATTACTATTTCTTTAATAGAATATAATTGCATACCAGGATTTAAATGTAATTAGTATGAAATTTCAAAGGCAATAAGATAAATGATTTTTAGGTGGAAGATGATTTTAAAATGCATCTGGCTGAGTTTATTGTGATCTGGTAATAAGTTTTGCTCCATGTTCTACATACAAAATATAATGTATGTTATTTTTATATTTTTTAATGATCTCATATTTTATTGTTTGAAAAGTCACTGTATCACAAATATTAGGAAATAAATCTTATTTTTTTTAAATCATGATGTTGTTAGATAATAAATTGAGATTTTAAAATAAAGTGATGAAAATAGATATTTGGAAACTTTTCCATATTTAATGGAGAATATTTTGTTTTAAAACAGGAAATTCTTCTTATTAATAATAGTAGGGAATTTCTGGGGATGCAGTCAAGATGGCAGAATAATCCACAACAGATCTGTGCCACCATGATAATTCTATCTGACCAAGATTAAAATCCCCACAAAATGAAAACAGTAGTGAAAGAACCAATAAGGAGAAAGAGGGAAACAACTTTCAAGAAAAGAAAAACCCAAAAGATAGGCAAAGAACATCTGGGGCACATGGGCGAAAGGAGAGTAGAGTCAGCAAGAAGCTGTAACAAGGAGGGAAGAGCAAGCCAAAAGCACACTCCATACCCCTACCCCATATCTGTTGTCTGAGGTTCAGATCCTAAGTCCAAGCCAACATTCAGATCCTGAAATCCTGTCTGGGCAAATAGTGACACAAGCCAACCCATACCCCTTGAAATTTTAAACCCATGGGGAAGTCTGGAGCCTCAGGCCAGGGAATTCTAATCTGAGTTTGGGATAAGGACTTAATTCACACTTTTGGGTGGCTGATAGTACTAAGCACTAAGTTCTGAGTACTGATCTTTTTGCCTAAAACACAGGGCAGATCTTTAAGACAGGATAATCAAGGGTGTGCCTGATTGGATCAAGTACACAGTGAGACCAAAAAATTGAGCCTAAGCCTGGATCTAGAATTTGATCAGTCCATAATGTGATCAAGATCAAATTGAGATCAAAAGCTTACAACTAAGCCTGAGGCAAGTCTTTAAGCTATCAGTATCTCAAGGGTCAATTGAATCAGCAGGGGGAAGGGGATTTCAGAGCTCTCAGCCCTCAGATCATCACACCATTCCTCCAAGCCTACCTATAATTAAATAGGAAAAATGGGGAAAAAAACAAAAAAAAGCACCCAACTTTAAAGAATTTTTGTGAAGATAAAGAGCAAATTACAGACAAATAAAATGACACTAAAAGCAAAGGAAACACACCAAAAGTACAAAAGAAAGGTATGGATTGGACACAAATTCTGGAAGAACTCAAAAAAACTTCAAAAACCTATTAAGAGTGGGGGCAGCTGGGTAGCTCAGTGGAGTGAGAGTCAGGCCTAGAGACAGGAGGTCCTAGGTTCAAACCCGGCCTCAGACACTTCCCAGCTGTGTGACCCTGGGCAAGTCACTTGACCCCCATTGCCCACCCTTACCAATCTGCCACCTATGAGACAATACACTGAAGTACAAGGGTTTAAAAAAACCTATTAAGAGAGGTAGAAGAAAAGTGGAAAAGAGGAATGAAAGTGATGCAAGAATAAATGAGCCAATTAAAAAAGGAGAGCCAAAAACTTACAGAGGAAAATCAGGTCTTAAAAATCAGAATTGACCATCTAGAAACTAATGATTTCATGAGAAACCAAGAAACAATAAAGAAGAATAAAAGGAATGAAAAAGCAAAGGAAAACATGAAATATCTCATTGAAAAAAACAATTGACCTAGAAAATAGATCTAGGAGAGACAATTTTAGAATTATTGGACTACCTGAAAACCATGATCAAGAAAAAAAAAACAAAAACCTTAGACATCACACTTACAAGAAATTATCAAATAAAATTGCCCAGAGCTCCTTGAATAAGAAAATAAAATTGAAATGGAAAGAATTCACAGATCACCTCCAGATAGAAATCCTCAAATGACAACTTCTAAAATGGTAATAGCTCAATTCAAGAGCCACCAAACTAAGGACAAAATTCTTTAAGCAGCCATAAAGAAATCATTCAAATACAATAGAGCTATAATCAGGATCACATAGGACCTAATAGCTTCTACATTAAAGGATCAAAAGGCATGGAATAAGATGTTCAAGGAAGCAAAATATTTAGGTTTACAACCCAAAGTGACCTATCCAGCAAAACTACATATATGCTATCAGGGGAAAAATGATTAACAACATCAAAATGAAAAGGATGATCTTACCTCTAATGAAGAGAAAATTGAGAAATTATTAAGGACTTCTATGCCCAATTATATTGCAATAAATATTATAATCTAGGAGAAATGGATGAATATTTACAATAATATAAATTGCTTAGATTAACAAAAGGGGAAACAAAATACTTAATTCCATCTCAGAAAAAGAAATTGAAAAAGCAATCAAGGAACTCTCTAAGAAAAAATCCTTAGGGCCAGATGCATACACAAGTGAATCCTATCAAATATTTAAAGAAAAACTATTCACAATACTATACAAAATATAAGACAAAATAAGCAAAGAAGGAGTTTTACCAAATTTCTTTTTTTTAACCATTTATTAATATTCATTTTTAACATGGTTTACATGATTCATGCTCGTACTTTCCCCTTCACCCACCAAAATCCCCCCACCTATGGCCAATGCACATTTCCACTAGTTTTAACATGTGTCATTGATCAAGACCTATTTCCCAATTGTTAGTTGCATTGGTGTGGTAGTTTTGAGTATATATCCCCAATCATGTATACCTCAACCCATGTGTTCAAGCAGTTGTTTTTCTTATATGTTTCCTCTCCTGCAGTTCTTCCTCTGAATGTGGGTAGCGTTCTTTACCATAAATCCCTGAGAACTTTCCTGAGTCATTGCATTGCTGCTGGTACAGAAGTCCATTACATTCAATTTTACCATAGTATAACAGTCTCTGTGTACAATGTTCTTCTGGCTCTGCTCCTTTCACTCTGCATCAATTCCTGGAGGTCTTTCCAGTTCACATGGAATTCCTCCAGTTTATTATTCCTTTTAGCACAATAGTATTCCATCACCAGCATATACCACAGTTTATTCAGCCATTCCCCAATTGAAGGACATGCCCTCCTTTTCCAGTTTTTTGCCACCACAAAAAATATGGCTATAAATATTTTCATACAAGTCTGTTTATCTATGATCTCTTTGGGGTACAAACCCAACAATGGTATGGCTGGATCAAAGGGCAGGCATTCTTTTATAGACCTTTGAGCATAGTTCCAAATTGACATCCAGAATGGTTAGATCAGTTCACAACTCAACCAGCAATGCATTAATGTCCCAATTTTGCTATATCCCCTCCAGCATTCATTACTCTCCTCTTCTTTCATTTTAGCCAATCTCCTAGGTGTGAGGTGATACCTCAGAGTTGTTTTGATTTGCATTTCTCTAATTATTAGAGATTTAGAACACTTTCTCATGTGCTTATTGATACTTTTAATTTCTTTACCTGAAAATTGTCTATTCATGTCTCTTGCCTATTTGTCAATTGGGGAATGGCTTGATTTTTTATACAATTGCTTTAACTCCTAGTATATTTGAGTAATTAGACCCCTGTCAGAGTTTTTTGTTATAAAGATTTTTTCCCAATTTGTTGTTTCCATCCTGATTATGGCTATTGTTTTTGTTTGTACAAAATCTTTTAGTTTAATATAAACAAAATCATTTAATTTACATTTTGTAATTTTCAATAATTCTTGCTTGGTTTTAAAATCTTTCCTTTCCCAGAGATCTGACAAGTATACTGTTCTGTGTTCACTTAACTTATTTATAGTTTCCCTCTTTATATTCAAGTCATTCACCCATTCTGAATTTATCTTGATGTAGGGTGTGAGATGTTGATCTAAACTTTATCTCTCCCATATTGTTTTCCAAATTTCCCAGCAGTTTTGTCAAATAGTGGATTCATGTCCCCAAAGTTGGGCTCTTTGGGTTTATCATACACTGTCTTGCTGATGTCATTTACCCCAAATCTATTCCACTGATCCTCCCTTCTGTCTCTTAGCCAGTACCATATAGTTTTGATGACTGCTGCTTTATAGTATAGTTTAATATCTGGTACTGCTAGGTCCCCTTCCTTCGCAAATTTTTTTTTCATTATTTCCCTTGATATTCTTGACCTTTTGTTATTCCAAATGAAATTTGTTATAGTTTTTTCTAATTCAGTAAAGAAGTTTTTTGGTACCTTGATAGGTATGGCGCTAAATAGGTAAATTAATTTGGGTAAAATGGTCATTTTTATTATGTTAGCTCATCCTACCCATGAGCAATCAATGGTTTTCCGATTGTTTAGATCTAGTTTTATTTGTTTGGAAAGGGTTTTGTAGTTGTTTTCATATAATTCATGTGTTTGTTTTGGTAGATAGATTCCTAAGTATTTTATATTGTCCAGGGTGATTTTAAATGGTGTTTCTCTTTCTCCTTCCTGCTGCTCTAATGTGTTGGAAATATATAGAAATGGTGATGATTTATGTACATTTATTTTGTATCCTGCAATTCTGCTAAAGTTGTTGATTATTTCTATAAGCTTCTTAGTTGATTCTCTAGAATTTTTTAAGTAGACCATCATATCATCTGCAAAGAGTGTTAGCTTAGTCTCCTCATTGCCTATTTTGATACCTTCAATTTCTTTTTTTCTCTTATTGCTACTGCTAGTGTTTCTAGAGGTGATAATGGGCATCCTTGTTTCACTCCTGATTTTATTGGGAAGGCTTCTAATTTATCCCCATTGCATATGATGCTGTTAATGGTTTTAGGTATATACTATTTATTATTTTTAGGAAAGGTCCTTCTATTTCTATACTTTTCAGTATTTTCAATAGGAATGGATGCTGTATTTTGTCAAAGGCTTTTTCTGCATCTATTGAGATAATCATATGATTTTTGTTTGGTAGATTGTTGATATGGTCAATTATGTGGATGGTTTTCCTAATGTTGAACCATCCTTGCATTCCTGGTATAAAGCCCAACTGATCATGGTGGATGATCTTCTTGATCACTTGCTGGAATCTTTTTGCTAGTATTCCATTTAAGATTTTTGCATCTATGTTCATTAGGGAGATTGGTCTGTAGTTTTCTTTCTCTGTTTTTGATCTCCCTGACTTTGGAATCAGTACCATATTTTTGTCATACAAGGAATTTGGTAGGACACTCCTTCTTTGCTTAATATATCAAGTAATTTGTATAGTATTGGGATTAGTTCCCAATGTCTGATAGAATTCACTTGTGAATCCATCAGGCCCTGGCTATTTTTTTCTTAGAGAGTTCTTTGATGCTTTCTTCAATTTCTTTTTCTGATATGGGATTATTTAGGTATTCTACTTCTGCTGTTAATCTAGGCAATTTATATTTTTGTAAATATTCATCCAAATCTACTAGATTGTTATATTTATTGCCATATAATTGGGCAAAATAGTTATTAATGATTGCCTTAATTTCCCCTTCGTTAGAGGTGAGGTCTCCCTTTTCATCTTTGTTACTGTCAATTTGGTTTTCTTCTTTCCTTTTTTTATTAGATTAAATTTTTGACTATAATCTTTTGGTTTTCCTTTTCAATCTGGCCATTTCTGGTCTTCAGTTGACTTGCCTCACATTCCCATTGTGAAATTCTGCCTTTTAAACTGTTATTTTCTTGCCAGATCTCTTCCTTCTTTCTCATCATCTCAGATTTGAACTCTTCAATAGCTTGTGACCAGTTTTCATTATTTTGGGAAGGTTTGGATGTGATTACTTGTTTGTTCTCCTCTGCTGTTTGCTCTGTTGTCTGGATTTTCGCTGTGTAAAAGTTGTTAAGTGTTACAGATTTCTTCTTGATGATCTTTCTCTTTTGGGGTTCTTGTCTCTGGCTTGCCATTGTTAGCCCACGCCCTCTCAGGTTTATCTTCACACCGGGGGTCAGTTTGAGTTCTCCAGGCACCTGAAGTCTCAGATCTAGTTGTTCTTAGGGTCAAGCCTCCTGGTGGTCCCCTTGCTTGTTCCTCTTCCCGAGGCTCCTTTCACAGTTTCAGGGAGCTGCTCCCACAGTTGTGCACCCCTTTGTACTGGGTCCTCACTCAAGGTCTGCTCCTGAGTTCAGGATCTGAGTCTGCTCCTGCACTCAGGATCAGTGAATGGAAGACCCTGAGTTTGAGCCTGCTCTCAGGGTCTGTGATCAGTCTGCACATTCTTTAGACTCTTTAGGTCTTAAGTCTTGCTGTTCTCAGGAACAGGCCCTGGTGACCCCAGGTAGCTGCCAAGAACTTAATGGGTGCCCCAAGCTAGGTCTAGCTCTTGTGTGATGGCTTTGGCTCTGTATGTGGTGTGGGGAGAGGGAGGGGGGTGCTCAGCTTACATTTTATAGAGAGCTGTTTCACCCCCTTATAGGATGGAAATGCCCCAATTCCATGTACCTTCAATGCTGTGCCCTGTTGTGGAGTCCCTTTGTTCCTCTAGATTAGTTTTTATGTCTTCTTGAGGAGTCCAATATGTTTCGGGTAGGAGAGGTTAAGCAGCTGCTTTTTACTCTGCTGCCATCTTAACCAGGAAGTCCTCCAGATATAATCTACTTCCAAAATCTTAAGCAGAGGCAGCTGGGGTTCTGGCAACAGCAGTCTCAGGATTCGTCAGCAGAGGCATAAGCAGTAGCAGGTAGGGCATTGGAACAGCTTGGCAGGAGCTGGGATTGGCATTGGGACCAGCCAGGACTGGCATGGGGGGGGAGTCTGAAGCCAGAAGTGGCTTCTCCCTAAGGAAAGAATCATGTGGGCAGGGCCCAAACTGGCTGAAGAAGCTTCCGAGGTAATCGGGATAATGATTGGCAGGCAAAACCAAACCGCTGCTATCAGCAAAAACATGGAGTTCAAAGCCACTTTCCCCTTTCCCTAAAAAGCATCTGCATGGCTGGGGAGAAAGGGGAGAAGAGAAAAAACAAAACCCAAAACTTTCCCTAATAGAAGATTGCTCAAAAGAACTGAGCAGAGTGACCAAAATAGCACAAGAACAGGTCTGAGAGGATCTTGAGGTGTCTCAGAGTTCCACCTGTGGGGGGAGGGTAGAAAATCATGGCAGTAATTTCATGGCTTATTATGCTGTAAGAAAAATTGAGAATTATGTCCCTTCATGGTCTCCATAATGTAAGGGGGGAAAGGGATTTTGGGGTAAATATATTTAGGATTGGTCACCAAAGGATTGAACAATCATCAGTCCTCAATTAAGAATAATCTCAAGTCAAAATTGACTTTTATGGAAGTTTATTTACAATTGAGAAGAGAGACAAAATAAGGAAATAAGAATCTAACACAGTAGGTAAATTACTATGATCCTCTAATTAATCCATGTAGATCTAATTAATCCTCAGCCAAGAGTCAGAGTGCCAGAGGCCCGGAGGTGAATGTTCATTCACAGAGTCTATTGAAGGGAAGTTCCTTAAGAGAAGTTCAGGAAGATTCAATCTTTAAACTTACTATGTGGACTTCTAAAGAAGATATTGAAAGCAGTCTTACCAAGGTCTCAGTGTTCCAGCCAGCACTCCTCCATGAACCAGGAAAGCCCCTTCACCAGCAGCCCTCTTCACCAGAAGACCCACTCTAGCAGAATACCTTCTCCTTTTAAAGGAGTCACTTATGCGTCACTTCCTATGCCTTTCCCCTAGTTTGAATGTCCAATCACAATAGATGCTTCTCATAGGTCCACCTAGGGGGCATTCAGTTGATTCTGATTTGTCACCCACTCTAGCACATGTGGGTTAGGACCTCCCAAAATTGGAGTTGCTCTCACCTTTGGTGATTAAATCTAAAGATGGGCAGTGTAGATTTAATCTAATTATCACATTGGTGAGCATCATTATATTACTTGGTCTTCTGTTTTATGGTGTTTATGTTTCATTATTTTTCTTTATCTTAGTGATATGTAAATAGCCTCTATCAAAATGAGTTCATTGTGAGTAGTCTAAATAGCTTGATCTGTAGCCTGATATAAGTAATTTTGATTAAGAATATATGAAAAATACTTATAGATTTGCCTTATAGATAAGTGATACATGAGGGTAGTGGGCTGGCCTCTCCCTTAAGAATGAAAAGGGGAAATGAATGAATCACACCATCTTTTGACTCAATTATGTATCTAGCTCATTTCTCATTCTATTCAATTATGGGTCTAGTCCAATTTTCTCTTGTGAGAAAACTTTATTTGATTATGGGAATTGTGAGAAAATTTTATTGCATTGTTTGAACCTCACTTTGCTTGCCTGGGAAGTTGGACATGTTACTTAGAAACCCTTAACTAAGACCTAGGCTATGCTGTCTCAAAAACAAGTTAGATATAAAGAATTATGTAAGTAGTTTTTTTCACATTTATATATCACACACAATCCATATGGCTTTTCAGGAAATTGATCCCATACTAGTCAAATAGCTATTTACCAACTTTTTGCTTTGTATGAATACAGACAGTTGGAGGGGGATGGTAAACTGTAACAACAAAAAGAGCCAGTTCCAGATGTTTGATAGAGAGGAGATAGAGAAAGGCTATGTGGTGAGTCTTTGTTTCTCTTCCAGCTCTCTTCTGGGGCTGAATATACACTGGGAGACTTTAAGGGAGTATCAACCTGAAACTGGATGACCTAGATAGTCATGCTGCCCCACAGGAGTTGGGGGCAAGGCTTCCCTAAAAGACGAGGTATTTGGTACCCCAATACAATTCTGAATAAGGATGGAGTTCACACAAACCTCCCCCCAGGGGGCAGCTGGGTAGCTCAGTGGATTGAGAGCCAAGCCTAGAGACAGGAGGTCCTAGGTTCAAATCCGGCCTCAGACACTTCCCAGCTGTGTGACCCTGGGCAAGTCACTTGACCCCCATTGCCTACCCTTACTACTCTTCCACCTATAAGACAATACACAGAAGTTAAAGGTTTAAAATAAAATAAAATAAAAAAAACCTCCCCCCCAATCAGTTAAAATTCACAGGGGGTGGTCCAGCTTCAAGATGGAGGCAGCCAGACCAAGCTGTGGTTCCCTTCTCCCTTGTTGTCTCTCAGGCACTCTGGAATGCTATCTGACTGATGAATGGCTTTTATTATTCGCAATTCAGGGACTGGGGAAAGGTGTGAAGGACAGCAGAATTTTGGGGTGCCCTCTTCGCTATTCCTATAGGGCCCATCACTTAGGTGGGAAACTCAATGGTTCCCACTCCTATGCTTCTCCCCCCCTTGTCCCTTTTCCTTCTTTTTCTATTCCTATTTCTTTGTTTCCAATCCTTATCTATAATTGAAAGTTTTGACTGAAAGGGGGTCTCTCAGCTAGGTTGGGTAATGGGAGAAGGATACTAAGAGATTGCTCCCAAAATGGAGTCCCAAAACTTAGCTAACTCAATGGTTGAAATCTTGATGGGTGAGATGTGATGGAATGACTTTGATCAAGGAATCAGGGTTTCAATTTCCAAAGAAAGATCCTCAGGAAGCCCTCAGGACTGGATCTGAGCTGGGATGTCCACCTCCTCTCTCCTCCCAGTTCTCTGCCAGAGGCCCACTCCTCTCCTTCCTCCTCAGAGAAATTCCCAGAATTCCCCCTGGTCTCAACTGTCAGCAACTATCTCTGGCTCCTTTTGTCCCCTCCCCCTTGCACAAATCCCAACCTTACAAAACCTTATTTTATGATTTCAGGAAATTAAATCTGTTCATCCTCCACCTCCCAACTTGGAAAATATTTCATTTTTCCTCCAACCTAATTTTGTTTCTCAGTAAATTGTTTTCTTTTAATTAATTTGTCTTATTTGATTGTTTTCGATACATCTCACTCTTTATTCAGGGTTTTTGGACTAAGTGGGGAGTCTATTGACCCATTTATTATTCCTACTTACTGATAAATCATATAGCTCAGTTCATTTCCTCAGTAACTATTAATTATCCACCACTCTGCTGTTAAACTCCAAATCTGTCAGTATATGAGGGTAGATTGGTGTGGATCCTCTACCCTAGAGTGGAGAGGGAAATGTGGTTGTTTACACATGCTCTGTGCTCCATGGTCCATATACTCTAATAAAGTATTTACTCATCAATTTAATTGTATTTAAATGTTTCCTGCTATCAAACTAGTTACATTTGCTTTTATAATTGCTGTCATTATGGTTGAAGAGTCAAAGTCCTCTCTGAATCATTTTCTTGAAGCTCAGCATAATTAAGAGATTTAGTTATAAAACTAAGGTGTACAAATGGGGCTTTAAAATCATACTCTCTAATCATCAAAGGGCTTTCAAAATTATCTTTCAATGCTTCACAATGATTGTATCCCTCTTCTACTCAAAGTCTTTCATGTGCCCACCAAATAAAGTATGGAATCAAGACTTTCCACATTTTGGCTCCAAATTTTATTTCTAGTTTTATACTACTTCCTTTCAGGTATTCTATACTTCATCCTATCTTGACAGTTCTCCATTCCTTATTTTCATTCTCTCTTTTTCCATCTGTATACCTCTGTTCATTCTGTTGATCATGTCTGTAATAGACTCATTTCCTTTTTTAATCAACATTCAACTGAGGAAATTACCTTGTATGATCTAGAAATGTCAATGGTTTGTTATTTGACTTGTGAGGGGTTAAATTTTGCAGGGTAGGAGTTTGATCAAAAGCCAGTGCACAGTTTATTAAATGCAAAACACTTAGTTTATTAGGAAATATGGATAAGAAATAGGGAATCTTATAATAGCTTATAACTATGCCCAAGATCCCAAACCCAACTAAATTTTTCTAGAAAACTCCACATCTATCTGCCTCAGAGGGCAGTATCTTCTACTAGGCCAAAGCCTTCACCTACTCTCCTCCTCTCACTATCTAATAATAATAACACCTACCTTATCTACCCACATTATTAATAATACATAAGGCTATTAAGGCCTTAAATTCGTTTCTCTGACTCCTCACAGTCCTAAAGAGAGCAAGTCTCACACACCTATCCCCAGGGGACCCAGGGACAAAAGACCCTTTCCAAAGGTCTGCAACTTACAAACCACACTCAGCCACACCCTTCTAACAGTCACCAACTGACAGTTTACATAGCAGGGTGTCACCAACTTCCAGCCTGCACAGCAGGGGGTCTCCTACTGAACTAACTTATTACTCCTTTTCCTCAAATATAAAAAAGTAGAATTTAATAAAAACTATCTTAACAGACAAAGAAAACAAAACACCATGATAGGCCTAAATTCTAGTGGCCTAAATAAGTTAATATACTTATCCTGCCCCCTCATTCTTTCTGATCTTACAGTTGCTTATATTCTTCCAGCTTGTAATTGAAAGGGGAAACCCAAGGTAAACCTATATCTGATTTGTTTGTGATTTCTAAATTTCTATAAATGTATTTTGTGTATGCTGAGGCATTTATATAGTGTTCCCTTCATTAGAATTTAAGGTCCTTGAAACATTTTTCATTGTATTCCCTATGTCTGGCACATAGTAGGCCTCTAAAAATACAGGATTGATTGCTTATAAAGTAAAAAAAAAATTAGCTTCAGAAGAAAATGGATTAAACTTAGCATTAGAAAACATCTTTAATCCAGAGAAAATTCCATTTTTAACACTAAAGAAATTTTCCTACTCACAGGTGCCTATCTTGCCAATTGTAAACTCTTTGGATATTGAAACCCCCAATCAGAAGAAATAATGGGATGTTTCTCGTCTCACTCATAATCATGATTCAATAGTGGGTGATTAGTCATTGTTATCCTGAAAGGGGAAAATCTAAGTAGCATTTGAAAATGATCATCACGTACCTTCATATAGGTTAAATTCATTTATATGTATAAAAAAAAAAGGTCAGGAAATGATCTGCTTTGTCCAGGCTACACCATTTTAGGACAAAAAACAAAAGATTACAGGTCTGTTTTCATGACAATATTTCATTCATTCTCTTGAACAAATACAGCCCTCAAAGAAAAGAAATATTTCTGTGTAGTCTGCCCTCGATAAGTGCTTGTGTGCTGAGTAAGTGAAAGTCTTCAGTGTTGAAACTCTGAATGAAATGGTTCCTAATAGAAGTGGACACTTTCTTGGGAAGCACAAGATGGTTGATTATTATTGTTATTATTTTTAATATCCTGAGACATCTTCTGAGTTTGTAGTCAGTGTGACACAATTATACAGATGAGTAAACTTTGATGCTGGGCCCCAAATTAAAAAGCACCATCCTACTCCATCAAAGCAAATCCTGCACAGAAATGCCTTTAATGTGTACTTTGAGGTCATATGTATAAGAGGGGAAGGAATGTATGCTGCCATGGTGGAGTCCCACTTTTGTGAGTCATCTAAGATGAAACTACAGGAGGACATAATCATGTTACAGTCATTTTTTTCTGGGTAAAAAGCATATTGGTGGGGCAGCTGGGTAGCTCAGTGGATTGAGAGCCAGGCCTAGAGACAGGAGGTCCTAGGTTCAAATCCGGCCTCAGACACTTCCCAGCTGTGTGACCCTGGGCAAGTCACTTGACCCCCATTGCCTACCCTTACCAGTCTTCCACCTATAAGTCAATACACAGAAGTTAAGGGTTTAAAATAAAAAAAAAATCACTATAAAAAAAAAAGCATATTGGTATATCATCTCTCCATTAATTTTTTTGCATGTATCTAATTGCATAAGTCTGCTTACATGCAGGAAACCTGACTCTATTAAATACTTTCATTCCTCTGCCTGAATATGCTGGAGTGGATGCCAATAAGTTGCTGAACTTAGCTTCATTGGGAAGTAGCTCTGTCATTTCAAAGAGTACTAAAATATATTTTAGTCGATGATTTCTTTGATATGGGTATTCTTAGCAGTGAGATAAAAAGTCCCTCAATAGTTACTCATCTGATTCCACAGAGGGTCCACCCAATAAGCTACATATCTTTTTTTTTAACATCCTCTTGATGTCACATGGATATCAATGGAATATGTAGCTTATCTATCTATTTTCCTTTAATCTTGTTATATGATTAGAACATTTTAATTTCTAGCCAAGATGTCATTGATAACAATTTCTACCCATGTCCTTTTGAGTAATTCCTTATTTGTAATATTTTTTTAGTCTGTTCATATTCATCATGAACCTCTCCTTTGCTTTTTAAGTAATTATCTATTTTAAATCTTCAGAGAATTAGTATTTACATAAAAAACACTTATTTAAATATTAGTTAATTCATTTAACAAGATCTGGTCTGTTATTTTTCTGCATTTTCAAGTTCCTTTTTTTATTCACATGCTGTAGTCCTGGCACAATCAAATGACTTATCCCTTCCAAGAACACATTATTTGAGGAAGCAATGGTAGCAGACAGGTGCTGTTCTGATCCCCTTGAAAATGTGTTGAAATGTGATGTAATTACACTGAATTAAGAAATGGAAGCAGATAAAAGTTAAATGTGGGAAATATTCCATTTCAGGGCCATATGCATAGACTTTTCATATGAAAATGTATATATTTAGCAGAAAGGGATAGTGGATAATTAAGTAAACTGATAAAATTACACATATATTCATATTTTTATATAAGGCTTTGACATTTACAAAATATTTTGAAAATATCTCATCTGACCATTGCAACTACTTTGTGAGATAATATTTTGCTCATTTTGCAGATGAAAAAACCATGACCAGGAGGTATTAAGTGACTTGCACAGGGTCATATAATTAGAGTTTGAGGAGAGATTTCAATCCAAGTCTTCCTGATTTCAAGTCTACTGTCTTATCCATCATATTATAATGTTTCCCAGATATTTCCAAATGACCCAGGCTAAGTACAGTCTGTTCCATTAAAAAATAATCTTAAGTAAACAAGGAACATTATCTAAGAAAAAGAGTTCCATTTACTTCATTTTCTCCATATATATATATATACACACACATAATTGGTCCTTCTGCATACAGATGACAATTATCTGTAAATGTAAAATGCTGAACATGTAATGTCTCTATGACTCTCTATATTGAAAAACATAATAAAATTGAAAAAAAATCAGAGGCCCTTGCTTCTTTTTTAACTTTTGTGTCATTATAGTAAGTATAAGATCATACATGCACACATATATACATGATCTTAATTCTTACTTAGACAGCTGAGTAGATACTATAAAAGTAGAAAGCTAATTGGATTTTTAATTGAATGTGTGGTGGGAGATGCACCAAAAACACATCAAAATGACTTGCTTTGGAGATGACTTGCCAGTATCACCAGCCACCTTGTTTCTCCTCCGGTGCATCTGTTACTTTGAGCAGCATGGCTACAGCTCGTGCATAGATGATAAGGTGTCCTACACAGGACATGTGTTATGACTTAATCTCAGAGTTGACTTGCTCATTCCAAACTGTCCATAAATTGGCAAATTTAGGCTCTCAGAGACTGACTACTCCCCTATGACCCCACTCAAATTCTTTCAAGATCCTAGGATCCTAGGACTGAATCTGTTGGTCAGGAATATAGTCATTCTCCATACTACTTTGGCACCTAACCCATCTTCATTCACTCCAGACTTTATTCAGTGTATCATGAAGTAGCAATCATAACTTTTCTGATTCATTGGAAATTATTGTTCTTTGCCCACTCAAAAGTTCAACATAAATGGCCATCTCTCTGTTCCTTACACTTCTCATTCCTTTGTCTTTTTTTTTCTTTTTTTTTTTACATTTATTAATATTCATTTTTAACATGGTTACATGATTCATGCTCCTCCTTTCCCCTTCAACCTCATTCCTTTGTCTTTGCATTGACTTTCCCACATATCTGTTATTGTTTGTCAATAGTTCCATTTTATTGACTTTAATTAATAATGCAATTCTCTTCCCATTTAAAATATTCACTCACGTATTATAGGTATTTTAGACAGAAAAAGTGCTGTTATAACATAACTGACTTCATTTTCTTTTAAGCCTCTACTTACTATGTTCCCCCCCTCCATAATTACTTGAATTGTATAGCTTGTTTAATATTGTGTGAATGTGTTAAGCAACTTCTAAATATGTATCGACTCTCTTTGGATACACTACGAATAAAAAATAGTACAAACAATTTAGTTTCCTTTCATCACAATAAATTAATAATCCAATTACATAGCAAAAAATATCAGACAATATACAATCAATCAGAACTTCAACATCAGTAGTAAATACACAACTAAAATATAAGAAGTCTATTTAACCTCCAGCCATCAGCTTGCTCAGAGTTTGCTATAAAGATAGATTTCTACATTCTTTGTTCTCAAAAATTCAAGCATCCTTTATTTGTTAACTTGAGAGGAGTATGAATTAACAGAGATTCACCAGAATAACATTTTGTTGGTTTTTTTGGTTGTTTGTTTTAAAAATTATTTATTTATAATATTTTGCCATGTTTACATGATTCAAGATTTTTACCACCCCTCTTCCCTCCCCCCTCTCTGGGCTGACAACCAATTTCACTGGATTATATATATATATATATATAT
>NC_058132.1:273005861-273219326 GCF_016433145.1 Gracilinanus agilis
TATATATATATATATATATATATATATATATATATATATATATATATATATATATGTATGTATGTATCATTGTTCAAAACCTATGGCCATATTACTAATAATCACAATAGAGTGATCTTTTAATCCCCAAACCCCAATCATATTCCCATTAAATCATATGATTGATCATATGATTTTCTTCTCTGTTTCTACTCCTATAGTTCTTTCTCTGGATGTTGTGTAGCTAGAATCCACTTTCCAGGCTAGTCCTCCCTAAATTTGTTCTACCGAACATCTCATTTTACTTGTGTATTTTACATGACAGAGGGGGACAAGAGTCTCATGTGGTTCATGAGAAGGAGCTCTCTCTCTGGGTTGGTGGGACGGGAGAAGATGATCTTGAGCAGAAGCTCTGGTGCCTGCTGTGTGCTTGAGAGTTTTTGTCGAACTTTGGTGGACTTCCTGATTCAGCTTAGATATTTACCTAGATGAAAATTTTTTGTCCCTTTCCTACATTTCTCTATTCTTCTATATCTCTATTTTTATTAAAAAAAAAAAAGTACTTCTCTTTAGAGCTCCCTTCAAGGCAAAAATCAGTAGCTACTAGGATAATTCTGGGTAATGCTTCCCTACTACCTGGAGTTACTTATATCTCACCAAATATTTGGAAAGGAATTCTATGGTGATTAAAAAAAACTTTATATTTGATTAATTCCTTATTTCATATATCTAGCTATGATCTTTCTCCAGACTTATAAAACTACATTATTTACATTTATTTTCTTTTCAAAAAGCTTCTCAATATATTTTATTTTTAACAATATCTAGATTAACATCTAGATTTAACATCATCTAGTACACATACACACATATGTACATATACATATGTGTATTCTTTACTCATTTCAGGATGGATATTTTTAGTAAGTTTAAGAAATCTTTGAAAAATAGGATACTGACAGGAGTTCTGCCTCAGGTCCACAACCAAGGGCAATTTGAGGGCATTGGAATTGGAACCTGTTGGAATGAGGAATAGAAAGCAGGTGTTATGGAAAAAAGAGGTCGGTTAAAGATTCATTTTTGTCCATTTCACATTTTTCCTCTTATTTGTCTGGTTGTATATTCCCTAACTTGATTATTAGACCCTGTAAAATTCTCTTTTTTTAGAAGAAATCAATTTATGCTTTTTGTCCCTGATTTTGAGTATATGAAGTCAGCACAGGGGACACTGCACCCAGGGGAATTAACTGAAAGAAAGAATTCCAAGAGTAGCTTTTGATAAGAATATATAGCCCTGAAATCTTATGGTTATCTTAATCTCATCTCTTTTCTTAACTTTCCTCTGTGTTATTTGGAATTATCCTAAGCCCTGGGAGACTAAAACTCCCAGGACTCTCTCTGCTACAACTGCCCCTGACAACTCCCAATTCCTTTGTGGGAGGTGTCAGGGAAAGTGCAAAAGGGAAAATTTGGTGCCTTTTCTCTCTCTTGTCCCTGGAAGCTTTGCTCTCTATGCTGGAAGCTCCTCTCTCTACCCCGAGACCCTGATCTCTCTCTTAGCACCTTTTTCCCTTTCTGTCTACCTCCTAGTTTTTTCCCCTAGACTTTTCCTTTTCAAATTAAAATAAAACCTAGCTATTCTAAACCCTAAAGTTGTTCTCTGATCATTCATTTGAGGGCTCTGGTCAATTTCCCCCACCATGGGGACTGTTACCTTCCTTTCCCTTTCTCTACCTTCCTTTCTCCTTCCTCCAGTCCTCTCCTACCTTCCTACCTTCCTCCCTTCACCCCACACACACAATTATGGTGAGCCAAATGGACCTGAACCTACCTGCCTGAGTCACCTCCATAATTTTCACCAAATCTTATTGGTTTTTTGTTTCTAAGTATCCCTTATACCTCTCCTCTTCTTTCCTTTTCCACAGCCACCATGCTGATTTAGGCTCTTAATCACATTATGCCTAGACTATTTAAAATGCTTCTTGATTAGTTTCCTTATCTGTGGTACTTTCCATGCATTTCATTCTTTGTTCTGCTCACAGATTAATTCTCCTAAAATACTATAATTTGATAATTCCTTATTCAAATAACTTTGACTCCTTGCTTCCTAAAATTTAAACATGTTGGTCAAAAATTCAAGACATCATCATCTTGTTCTAATCCACTATTCAGATTTCTTTTCAATATTTCCTTGTAAGAAGTAGAGTTAAATTTGGGTGACACCTGTAGACTGTGCTAATCTATTTTAGAGCAGTTTATGAAAAGTGTGCTAAAAAATATTAAATGTTTTCTAAAGGAATAACACCAACATTCAATAGTTTAACAGGAGTTGGATGTAGATAACCAGATGATGGTAATTTGCTTAGGTCTAAGGAAGCCAATGTAGAAGGGAAGGGAATTTGAAAATGGGATTGGAGTTAAAATTGATTGCCTCTGGTAGAGGTGAGTTTGGGATAGTTTGAAGAAAGAACTTTTTTCTTTTTTTTCTGATAGCTATTTCCTCCATACTGTATACTTTTACCTCTGTGCCAATAGGGGTACCAGATTGACCCTATTTTTTGCACTCTATTGTAATAAGCTTATCTCCACAAGGGGAGGAGAATCAATATCATTTTCAAGTCCTTTCTAAATTCATGGTAGAGGATAGGTCCAAATTTTCTGGCTTCACTAATTTATTTAACTCCTTAAATTATTTCTAGGTAGGATTTATCTAGTTTGGAGAAAGGGAAGTTGAGGTCCCCATAAGTATAGTTTTGCCATCTATTTCTTCCTGTAACTCATATAAGCTCTCCTCTAGGAATCTGGATGCCATTTGGTGTATTTGCTGTTGTGAGGAAGATAAGATTAGTTATTGATTAGGTGTTAAGGTGTATCTAACAGGAAGGAGCTAGAGCTGGGAATTCCAGGTTGGAATGAAGGAGCAGGAAAAAGTGACTTGTGCTCTGGGAAGGACTCCATTGGGGGTTAACACAAACTGTGGTTAGCCCTGGGAGCACTCAGAGTAAAAGGACATCCTGTTTCCTGATTTCCCCTGGGATCCTGAGTGGTGGCATCTAGCAGAGAGAGAAGATCAACAGTCCTGTGCCAAAGAAGAGGCGAAAAGTTTTGAAATCTGGTGGACAGTGTTTCAAGCAATCCCTTCCTACTTGGTTCCTGAGTCAACCTTGGCTCTTGGCATCCAGAGATCATCAGTGGATTGCAGTGAGAATCCCAAAGCCACAAAGCCCCTAGCTGAGCTGCTCAAGCCTGGAAGGTTCCAGGTCTGAAGCAGTCACCCAGAGACTCCACTGCTCCTTGGGCCCTGTCATTTTAGATTACTAAGTTAGTGTTGAAATAGGTCTTTCCTTTCCCTGTGGGTTATGTCATTAGATTTAAGGTTTTAGAGGAGATATCCCTATCCCACCTTTTAGTTGTTCATAATTAAACCCAGTTATATCCTGTTACCTTGTCTGTTGAATTCAAAGCCTCTGGCCAGAGTGACAGTTGGCTAACTGTCCTTTGTCAGTTAGGAACAGTTTGGCTGTTCAAGTCTTCATGTCTAGGTCTAGTCTTTCATAAAATCCCAGTGTGTGTTCCCACAAACCACTTAGTTTATTTATAATATCCCTGGTGACCCCATTACCTTTACATATATTTTCTACAATGCTTAATACTTAGATTAACTACAGTGTATATGATTACCTTTTAACAACATGCAATTTCCTTCTTGTCTCTTAATTAGGTCAATTTTTACTTTCCCTTTCTCAGATTATGATTGCTATCCTTGATATTTTTACTTTAGCTGAAGCATAATAGATTCTACTCCAGTCCTTTATTTTTACTTTGTGTTATTGACCTGCTTTGAATTGGCTTTGTATAGATAGAATGCTATGGGATTCTATTTTTTAATCCGCTCTGTTATCTTCTTCCATTTCATGAATGGATTTGTTCCATTCACATTCACAGTTATGATTAATGTTTGTTTCCCTCCATCTTATTTTTCTTGTTTATTTTTTTCACTCTCTCCATTCAGTCTTTACCTATTCACACATGTTTTGCTCCCAAGAACCATCTCCTCCAATTCACCCTCTCTTTTGTCCAAACTCCCTTCTGTTATTCCCCTCCTCTCCTATTTCCCTACATGGTAGGATAGATTTCTATAGCTGCCTAAGTGTGGATATTATTTCCATATGGAGGCAATTCTCCTGGGAGTAAGGTCCACACATTTCCCACCATCCCACATCTTCCTTTCCATGAAATTTACCCTTATTCACCTCGTGTGAGATAATTGATAACCATCTATCTCTTTTTTGACCTTTACTTTTTTATATCATCCCAGCAAATTTAACTTATACTCCTCATTGCCCAACAAAGTTCTTAATATTTTAAGCACCTTAAATATCTCAAGTATTTTAAGTGCTTTCAGTATTTCTTGCATCATAGATATCTTAAGTCATCCTAGTCATCACTTTCCCATGTAGAAGTGAAATCAATTTTACTTTGTTGAATCCCTTGATTATTTTTTCTTTTCTGATTACCTTCTTATAGTTTTCTTGAGTGTAAAATGTGAACATCAAATTTTCTTCTCAGCTTTTGTTGTTTCTGTCCTGGAAGTATCCATTTCTTCCACCAGGATATTATGCTCAGTTTCACTGGGGAGGTGATTCTCAGTTGCAATCCCACTTCCTTTGCCTAGTGAAACATCATATTGCATGCCTTCAGGTCCTTTAATATAGAAGCAACTGTATGTGTGAGCTACTCTCCCCTCTTACCATAGTGAGATAGGTATTTCCTGCTGTTCTTTTATAATATTTTTGTCTGAAACTCTTTCACTCTATTCTGTTGGTTCTGTAGCTCCAGAATTCATTTTCAGGCATTTTTGTGTGTGTGCTTCTTTAGAGGTTTACATTTTACATTGGGTTTGGATATTGGGCATTGCTCAGTACTTTTTTACTCTTTATCACTAAGATTCAATAATGATGCTGTGGATTCAGGCAATTACATTGGAAGGAAAGAAGTCAAGATGGTCCCCAGTTGCTAATGGAGATATAACCTTCTTTCACTTCTTTTTCAGAATTCTTGTCCTTAAGCTCTCTACTTCTTCCAGGGAAGAGATTAGCAGCACATTGGTTGCTGGGACTATATCAGCTTAATCAATAAAATTATCTTTTCTGGAGTACTTTCCATTCTACTTATTTTTTGAGACCACTTTTTCCTATCTCACTGAAGCTAGACATTGTAACATGGAAATGGCAGGGTGGAATTACTGCAAGATACAAAGTCAATCCTCACCCAGAATTCCAGGGGACCCCCCTGGAGAACTCTGGGTGAGGGACAGTTTGAAGGGAGTTAAGGGCAGTTGGTTCCTGGGGGTTGAGGTGAGCAGAACACTCTGCTTCCTGATCCCAGTTATTGAGCCATTTTGGTTCTTCTCTGTAGTTTGCCTGTTTAGCTGAGTTAGACCTTTCCTGCATTAGCATTTTGTTACCATTTAGTTATTTTAGATATTAGGAGTGATAATTATAGGCTTTGAGGGCAAGCTAGATATAAAGTCTGCCACTCCCTCCTGAGGGGGAAGGGGCTGTTTCTACCTAACAGTTCAGGTCTTCCCAGATCTTATCCTAATCCCTGAAATACCTCCCTTCCTTCCCGTTCCTCTCTTGTCAGTAAAACTTCATCTTTGAGATAGCTGTGCCTAGCTATTATTTTGGGAATACTCACATCCTCCATAAAGCTTGGTTCCTTTTAGTTGCCAGCCCAGCAAGTTAGATCCTCGTTCTGTCCCTGATAGCTACTAGACATTAAGCTTCTCCCATCTTCCCTAGTCAAAACTGTGGGAAAATAAGTTGAGAAAGTGAACTTCATTAGAGATTTGCCTGCCTAGCCTTCCCAGAAGAGTTCAGTTCAAACCTCCATTTCCAACTGATTTCTAACTGTTTTGTGGGAGGGGTGAGAGTAAAGGAAGTACTCAGTCAGCTTGAGCCCCTCCCTTCTCACTCAAGCCTGTGGGGGTGGGGAGGAGTGAGTCTAGCCATTCCTTCAGCTTCCCAAATATCTCTGTTAACATCAACATAACAGAAATATAGTAGACACTTGCAGGCCCAATCTCAGTACTGAAGCACAGAAAGTTTAACTTCTTTTTTCTGACCTTATCTGCTTGCTGCTCCTTAGGCAGTCTCCTAGGACTCCTCTTTAAGCTTTCAGAATTAATGCAGATACCTGATTGGCTTTAGCATTAGTACAGTTCAGAGATCCCAACCTTAAGCATTCTAGCAACCTCAGCATCCCTCTAGGACCAGGGTTTAGAGGCATATCCCAGTCTTTCTATAGAAATCTTTCTCATTTTAAGCTGCAACACACGTACTTCTGTCTCTTGTGAAACTTTTTTTGATGGCTATAGGCAAACAATAACTCCCTTCTTTGAGCTTCTCTATCACAGTCTGTAATATTGTATTATCTACTATGCAAACACACATAAACACAGATATGTAAATGCATATATTTACATATTTAATCACTTTAAATTTATGCCATATATCCATGTTATATCATTCCAGTTACACTGTAATAAAGTGACTCACCAATTAGTGAACTCACTAAACTTATTAACCCATAACCATATAAGTTGTAATCAGCACAGTCAGAATTCGAACATAGATTATCTCTGAGACTCGGTATCATTCCTATAAAATTAGGAGGTTGAACTAGATGACCTAAGTTCCCTCCAAGTTCTAAATTTATGATCCTTTGGTCTTGCCCAGCTTGTACAATATACAGTGACAAAAGCAAAGCAAGCATTTATCAGAATAACTCTATTCAATGCTTGGAGCAACATTTTATTGGAAATATATGGACAAATTGGAGAACATAAAAAAAGCAACTAGGAATTACAAAATACCTGTTATCTTTGTTGTATGAGGTCTCTGTGAAGGAGTTGAGGACATTTATTGAGGAGAAGGGGAAGTGAAGGGTGTAGGAAAGAACACATGATTAAGAAGTAAAAGTCTTAAATCTGGAATAAGGCGAACTAAATTCAAGCTCTAGCTTTGTACTTGTACAACCTTGAGTAAGTCATTTAAATTCTATGATCCTCAATGTTATTACTCTTAAATAAGAGGATTGGTCTAGAATTCAGTGATGGGCAAACTATTCACCACAGGCCAGAGCCAGGCCATAGTTTGCCCATCACTGCCTTAAGCAATTCCCTAAATCACTACACCCCTACATCCAGATGTAGTGATTAGGGAATTGCTTAAGGCAGTGATGGGCAAATTATGGCCTGGCTCTGGCCTGTGGTGAATAGTTTGCCCATCACTGGTCTAGATGAAGGGTCCTTTATGTTTCCTTCAAGCTTTAAGGCCTGGACCCTATAGCTATAGCCCCATGACCTTGCACTGCTTTGTATAGTTCATAAATAAGTGACAAATACTGTGTTTTTCATACAGTAGACCCTGAAATATTTGTTGCCTATTATCTTAGTAATTGGAAAGCTCTTAGAACCAAACTTCAAACAAGATATGGGCAAACTGGAGAGCACCCAAAAGAGGACAAACAGGATTTCCATTTCCTAGCATGTATGTAGTTCCAGAGAAAAGAACTATGATCACAATGGATGGAAGTTAAGTCAAGTAAATTTTGTCTCAATAAAAGAAACACATTATATAAGATAGAACTATCTAACAACTAGAACTATACAATAATAGAATGAACCATATCACAAAGTAGAAAACTCCTGGTTATCAGTCTAATTTAATTAGAAGCTGGGATATCCAATTGTCAGTGCAGAAGGCACTCCTGAAGTGAGTGGGAGGTTGAATTTGATAGTCCTCATGATTCTTTGATGAAGTACATAATAAAATCTGTGGTGATTAAACCTTTCATACATGTTCTTTTATTCTTTTTACAAAAGGTGTCTAATTTATAGCACTCTCCAAAATAGAAAGATAGAAATTATTAATCTGAACTGAAAATGCAAAGAAAATAGTTGGAAAAATTCAATTGAAGATGTTTATGAGGTATATTTTATATAGGTACAGTGTTAATATTGATGAAAGAGAGAAAAAAATAAATAATTTTCTGCCTAGAATTAACTTTTATTCTACTGTTTTTACAGATGTGAGTGGAATATAATATCTAAGTAAGAAAGTATAATGCTAGGTAATTTTAGAATTAAGTACTAATAACTGAGAGAATTCATGGAAGACATCATAGAGGATATGTCATTTGAGCTGTCTTAAGAAAGACAAGGAGGGGCAGCTCGGTAGCTCAGTGGATTGAGAGTCAGGCCTAGAGACGGGAGGTCCTAGGTTCAAATCTGGCCTCAGAAACTTCCCAGCTGTGTGACCCTGGGCAAGTCACTTGACTCCCATTGCCCACCCTTACCACTCTTCCACCTATGAGCCAATACACAGAAGTTAAGGGTTTTAAAAAAAGAAAGACAAAGATTCTGAGTGATAGAAAATAGGATACAATGTAGGAAGAATTGGAGAAGCCAGTAAGTAGAAGACAGACCATCTGGGTCTTTAAATACTAGACAAAGGATGTTGTGTTTTATCCTAAGGGTAACTGAGGGCAAATATAGGATTTTGAGAGGAGGAACATAAATGTACTTCTATGTTAGAAGAGTTTTATAAAAAAAGTTATATGAAAGCTAAAAATGTTTAAATATGATGTCTTAAAATATTTACTGATGTAGGACCAGAACATCACAGATTTAGAGCTGGAGGGACTTTAGTGGTTATTAGGTTGAATTCTCTTATTTTACAGAAGAGGAAACTGAGAGAAAGGAAAGTTTCCTGAATTCTCCAAGACTCACAGAGTATCTGAGGTGGGATTTGAATCCATATTCATATTTCCATATTTTATTCATTGCATTTCCTTTGGGGATCAAAGCCAAATTAAAAATTTCAAAATCTACACCATTTATTAAAATACTCAAATATATTTGTGATATCATTGATGTTTCTTTTATAATATAAATTGTAATCCATTATTCTCTGCCCTTGCTGTATAACTCTTGGCTATGTCCTCCCATTCATTTACCGTAGAACATCTCCCCAACATATGAGGTTTTCTGAGCATTCCCCTAATAGAATGAGGATACTTGAGAAGGAAGATCCTGGATTCCCAACAGACAACAATCCCTCTCCTTCCTCAAGAGATCAAATGATCTTTTTGGTTTACATAGATTTCCAAGATAATGTATTTTTAATACTCTTCTTTTTCAAAGTTCCACACTGACCTTTTGTTAAAGCCTGTTCACTGTAATGAAGCACTTCTCCTTTACCCTCTGTGTGAGGGCAAATTTATATTAATTTGCAAAAGGATCCATTTATTCCAGACCTAGTTGCCATTCAGAAAAAAACAACCAAACAAACAAATAGTTGAAGGTTGGAATGAAAGATATGGGCTTTAATAGTAGATACATTTGGTTCCATTAACCATGCATTGTGATTTCCCAAAGGTGATCAAGTGCACTACTGTCTTCATTCTTTTCAACTCTGGGACTAACTCATTGTCTGTGTGCACTGTCGTTGATGAACAAATTCCATTGACTGTTCAGTTAAATACAAGTTATGAGTCTTAACCCAATTGGTCTTTCCTAAGTTAGTTTAGTTAGTTAGTTTAGTTTATTCCTGTTGGCTCCCAGAGGAGCATAGGATCGCAACCATCTCACGCCAATGGACTCTGTTCTGGGCAACTTCCCCCAGCTGGGCCCATGTCATTCCGACGGCCTTTGTTTCCTTTTCGGCAGATCTTCCCCTGGTCTGTTTTGGCCTTCCAACTTTCCTCCTCCCTGGTGGGTTCCAGCTCGGTGACTGATGGGATACTGAATTGTTCTTTCCCAAAGTCTGTTATTGGAAATCTTTTCAGGCCCTCTGATGTTCAAGATGTGATGTAGGCATCTGTTAACATCTGCCTTGGTCCTCAGAAGATTTATCAATGAACTGGCTTCCCAAAGGCTTTCGCCAACATGCGTCATGGACTCTGTTGGAGAGCAATCTTCCAGACTAGATGATCGTTGGTTTTGTTGGTTTAATGAGGTTGCCGTTTCTCTAGCAAGTGAGATTTTTTATGGGGTGAGGTTGCTAGCCTCGAGCCCAACCCTCCTCCTTTTTCAGTCAGGCTTGGGACCATCCTTGGCAGAGTTCTTTCCTAAGTAATCAAACCAAATTCTTTTCAATGGTTATAAATCTTTTCTAGGAAGTTCTTCGGTATTCCAGTACTAGATATGAGGGGTATGCTAGTAGGTGCACACAACACAGTAAAGTATCTCATTACCTATGGAGAATCTTACTTCAACCTGGACTCCAAGATGGATTTTCTCCACTAGAGTAAGAATATTTTGCTAGCATAAATTTCTCTAATTTATGCCAACTCCCTGATGTTAACATTCAGATTGTTTATTTCTAAACTTTTTGATAATAATGTTTAATTTTCTCTTTGCATCTCCATTGTCTAAAATGATGTCTGGTACATTGTAGGCTTTTAATAAATGGGTATTGATTGTTCCAGGAGCATGCTAGTAAATGCTTAACAACCTCTGAAAAATGTATCCACAACATACTTTTATGTTTAATCTACTTTATTAACAATTCCTCATCACTTTCTTAAGCCAAAACAATCAGGACAGTAAATCAAGCCTTGATTTATAATGGTTACCAATTTCCAAGATGTAAATGCTTACCCTGAAAATATAATTAACTATGCTAAACTGGTTTGAACTGTCTCCAGCATATTTCTGAATCTTTGAATTTTATGTGCTCAAAATCCTTAAAGTGTCTACTTATACTTTCATTCGTGGTTTCTGGAAAAATCAGAATGTGGAAGAAATCTTGAGCACCAGAGTTCTGACCTCTAATGAACCAACTTCATCAGGTATTTGCACTGTTTGGCAGTAATATGATTAGGCACCAAATTTCCTAAACAAAATGTTAAAATTATGCATTGGGCCCAGAACCCCACCTGGGAAACTCAAGCCTCAGGCAGGGAAAGGGAAGAAAGTAGATAGAACTCCAAATCACCACCCACCTTGGCAGTTTAGGACTCTGGGAGCACATAACTGAAATGAAGGTGGACCAGTAATGGCAGGTTATTTGAGTAAGCCTCTTCAAGGCTGAACTTGCTATCAGAAAGGAAATAATCCCACAAGATGATAGCTTTAGTTGTTTAAGATTTAATTCCTAATCAAGGATAGGTAATTGGCTTGGAATGTCTTCACTACTGATTTCCCTCACAGGATCTTAACTGTCCCAGAAGCAGGCAAGATGGAGACTGACTTTGGTATTATATGTATACAGACCTATATAGTTTGGCACAGAGGATTCTCACACCAACTGTCTTTGTTATAATTGGGATTTAATGATCTTGAAGAGAAAAGGACTGATGGAGAATGAAAGGGAAGTGGGAGAGGTCAAGTCTATCTAAATATCTTAGTAGCTGTCAGAATGGCTTTACCCTTAATAGGACTGAAAACCAACACAAGGATCTTGTTTTCCTCTCTTCCTCACAAGCTAATATATTTCCCTATATAGACTAAGTATAAATGCAAGATGATTTAAAGATGATCTTGATTGGAGATCTGAAGACATTGAAGTTTAGGTTGAAATTGCTTAGTTGATTTCAGCAGTAATTGACTCAAGGTTAGTGTGAAACAGTCTTGTTGATTATCAGTATGGGTAAAAGCTGAATTCCACCAAACTCTTCTGGTCAGTTATGTTAGGCCTCAGAAAGCAGTAGTGATAATAATGATCCCACCACCCTCATCCACCCAGCACCCTCTCCCAGGAAAGAGTGAATCACTCAGCTTGGGGTGCTTCTTATATACTCACATTCTGAACTGTTCTTAACTGTCCATCTCTTGGGGTTCTATGGTAATTCACCCCACTTAAGATTCTTTAAGGCTACAAAAGATAAACTAACCTAAGTTAGTAAAGGAGTAGGACAAAATTCCTGTGCCAATCAGTGTGGAACAGCTAATGAATAACCCCTAAAATTCTAGGCTGGTTGAGAGATGGAGAACTACTTTTAAAAAATAAAATCTTGTCATGTATAGAGAAATTATTTAATGTTTGTTGATTTGGTTTATTTGTTAAATAAAAAGTGGCTAATCAATCCTAAATGATTTCATAGACAAGTGATTTTCACTAAAGTTTTTTTTTTCTGCTTATGTCAAATTGGTGGGAGTTCAGCTTCTAAACATACTGCTTGTTTTTGTTTTACTTATGAAAGCAGAAAAAGAAACCAGAAGCATAAAGTACTTATTTTTATATTTTCCATATTAAGCATCATATTTATAATCTGCACCATCTTTACTTGGTGAGGAATAATGATATAATGTGAATTGCTAAAAAGAAGAATGCCATAAATGCCTTTCTTTTTATTTGGGTTACATAACTGGAAGATATATCTATCAATTATGAGTGAATACATAAAGTAGGATGAGGAGAGAGGTTGGACCTTCCAAGAAAAATAAAACTGTATGATATTCAGATGCATCTTTCTAACAATGACAATGAGGAAGGTGCCACAAGTATTAATACTCTAGTTTTAGAGAAAATAAAATGAAGATTTTGAAAGATTAATTTGATTTGCCTATCATAAGAGTAAAAATTATGAGACTGGTGGTAAATTAATACTTTTTAAAATCAAAAGTAGTAGGGGAAAAGGATGGAAAAATAAGAGAGAAATATAAAAGGTACTTTCCTTATTGCTGCATTTAGCTTGCAACCACCACTAGGGCCCCTTAGCCACACTACACAGGCAAGTTCAGTTAGCAATAAACAGAATCAAAGAGAGCAAAATTTACTTTTTACATAGTTTATCAAAACTTCTCTCTACCCACTAACTCTCTCAAGTCACATCTCAGGAGCCATGGTTTTGTTTTGCCTCCACCACCCAGGAGGATAGTCCAAGGCGCATTGCAGGGAAGATCACTCTACCCCCATCCCATGATCTCTTTACTCTACTGCTGCCCTTTTCTGACTGCCATTATATCCCCATGTCTCAATTAACCCAATGATTTCCTTCACACAGTCCCCACCTACAGATGAAATATTAGACAGGAGATGAGGTCAAGTGTGTTACCTCAGGAGTGGGAGGAAGAGTAAATTTTCTTCACACACTATGATGCAAGAGGTAGAAAATATCTAAGGCAGGATTTGAATTAGGTTGCCCAACTCCAGAACCAACATTCTGCCCACCATAGAATGTTATACAAGTTGGTTTTTTTTTTGTTTTTTATTTTTCCTACCACAAATTTGAGTGCAAGAAGCTTTAAGAAGGTAAGAAGTAGTTAGGTAAGTGATGCTATTCAAAATCCACTAGCAGAAAGTGGAAGAAGGCTTTTTCAAAATATTTCCTAAATCCATTTTTGTTTTCTCTCACTCACATATGATTGATGAGACTCAAATACATTAAGTCAAAAGAGTCAGTAGTTATAAGTGCTTCCTAGGTGGAAGAGCACCATGGAAAAGAAAAGTTAAGGAAATAAAATGCCTTTTTAGAAAGCAAATAGGACCTTTGCTCAATAATGACCAATTTTCCTATGAACTCATGTTACTGGTTCCATTTCCAGATCCAGAGATGACTTAAGTTTTAAGGTTGACAATATAGTTTTCTGTAATCACTTAATTTGGTCCAAATGAAACATAGTAATTATAGAAACTGGTCATAGATGGTATTATATAAGCTAACACTGAACAGAGGACTTTACTGCTCTATAAAAATGTGTCTCAAATTAAATATAAAGCATAATACTGAGGGCAGAATCCAAAACAAAGCTGCTGCTGCTGCTGCTGCTGCTGCTGCTGCTGCTGCTGCTGCTGCTGCTGCTGCTGCTGCTGCTGCTGCTGCTGCTGCTGCTTCAAAATAGAATTCCTATTTTTAACATGAAAAATGTTTAAGTATTGGATAATCTGCCCCTACTGGGATTTTCTGACATCTGCCATTAAAAGAAAGTTCATTCCTTAGAGAGCACTATAAACATGTCTGACCCATAGCTTAGTCCAGACACATACTCAGCAAAGAATTAACTGAAAGAGGGTAATTGCATGATTTGTGAAATAAAAAATTATTCATATGTCCGGTGTTTGGGCCCCTAGAAACTCATGCCCATTTTCTTTTATTTTGAAATCTTACAATTCACTGACTATCTCTCAGCCTCTACTTTGTTCCACAAAAATAAAAATAGCATCATTTACCAAGTAACAAAATTGGACATTAATTATGGTTAGTTCTTTTTCTCAAAGATATTCAAATATCAGTTTCAAAGTAATGTAGTTAGTTTTCCATTATCTGAATGTCAATAGATAGAAAAGCATTTTCCTATTCTATGGAAAATGAAATGGTTGAGAAAAAGTCATTCCCTTCTCAAGATATTAATTTATTCTATCTCATATCTTACATTTTTTAAAAACTGAAAGGTGAATCTCTGAAGTGGTTAATATCTCTTTCATTTTTAAAAAATAATGTGTTTATTTATTTAATTAATTTAGAATAGTTTTCCATGATTACATGAATCATGTTCTTTTCCTCCCCTCTTCCCAGCCCCTTCTCATAGCCAATGAGCAATCCCACTGGTTTTTACATATGTCATTGCTCAAGACCTATTTCAATAGTATTAATATTTGCACTAGGGTGATCATTTGGCATCTGCATCCCCAATCATATCCATATGGAACCATATGATCAAGCATTTGTTTTTTTCTTCAGTGTTTCTATTCCCACAGTTCTTTCTTTGGATGTGGATAGCATTATTTCTCATAAGTACCTCAGAATTGTCCTGGATCATTGTATTGCTGCTAGTAGAGAAGGCTATTATATTTGATTTTGCCATGGTGTATCCATCTTTGTGTATAATGTTCTCCTGGTTCTGCTCCTTTCACTCTGCATCAATTCTTAGAGGTCGTTCCAGTTTACATGGAATTCCTCCAATTCATTATTCTTTTCTGCACAGTAGTATTCCATAACCAATAGATAACAACAATTTGTTCAGCCATTCCCCAATCAAAGGGCATACCCTCATTTTCCATTTTTTTGCCACTGAAAAGAGCACAGCTATAAATATTTTCATACAAATCTTTTTCTTTATTTGGAGTATAAACTCAGTAGTGGAATGGCTAGATCAAAGGGCAGGCAGTCTTTTAATGCCCTTTGGGCATAGTTCCAAATTGCCTTCCAGAAAGGTTGGGTCAATTAACAATTCTACCAGCAGTGCATTTATATATAAGGGGTGTATAATGGCATTTATGTCCCAATTTTGCCATATCCCCTCCAATATTTATTACTTTCCTTGCTGTCATATTAGCTAATCTCTTAGGTATGAGGTAGTATCTTAGAGTTGTTTTGATTTACATTTCTCTGATTATAAGAGATTTAGAACACTTTTTCATGTGTTTATTGATAGTTTTGATTTCTTTATCTGAAAACTGCCTATTCATTTCCCTTGCCGATCTATCATTTGGGGAATGGTTTGATTTTTTTGCACAATTGATTTAGCTTATGATAAATTTGAGTAATTAGACGTTTGCCAGAGTTTTTTGTTGTAAAGGGTTTTCCCCTCAATTTGTTCCTTCCCTTCTAATTTTGATTGCATTGGTTTTATTTGTACAAACCCTTTTTAATTTAATGTAATCAAAATTACTCATTTTACATTTTGTAATATTCTCTATCTCTTGCGTGGTCTTAAAATCTTTCTTTTCCCATAGATCTGACAGGTAAACTATTCTATATTCACCTAATTTAATTATAGTTTCCTTCTTTATATTTTTAATTCACCCATTCTGAATTTATCTTGGTGTAGGATGTGAGATGCTGATATCTCTCCCATACTGTTTTCCAGTTTTCCTAGCAGTTTTTGTCAAATAGTGGGTTTTTGTCCTCAAAGTTGGGGTCTTTGGGTTTATTGTACATTTACCCCAAGTCTATTCCACTGATCCTCTCTTCTGTCTCTTAGCCAATACCATATTGTTTTGATGCCACTGTTTTATAGTACAGTTTGAGACCTGATACTGCTAGACCCCCATCTTTCCACTTTTTAAAAAAATAAGTTCCTGTGATTTTTGATATTTTGTTCTTCCAAATGAACTTTGTTATAATTTTTTATAATTCAGTAAAAAAAGTTTCTTTGTAATTTGATAGGTATGGTCCTGAATAAGTAAATTAATTTGGGTAGGATTTTCATTTTTATTATGTTAGCTCATCCTACCCATGAGCAATCAATCTTTTTTCCAATTGTTTAGATCTAAATTGTTTGGAAAGTGTTTTTAGTTGTATTCATATAGTTCCTTGTGTTTGTCTTGGCAAATAGATTCCTAAATATTTTATATTATCTAGGATGGTTTTAAATGGAGTTTCTCTTTCTAACTCTTGCTGCTGATATGTGTTGGAAATATATAGAAATACTGAAGACTTATGTGGGTTTATTTTATAACCTGCAAATTTGCTAAAGTTGTTGATTATTTCCACTAGCTTTTTAGTTGATTCTTTAGGATGGTTTGCCTCTTTTTCAGATGCAGAGCATCCACTGCCAAAGGGTTTAGAATGCCAATAAAATCCTTTTCTATAACTCCGTAGAAAATATGTATTTTCAGTCAATAGACTTGCATATATACTCTTGTAAAGAAAATTCACAGCCCTGAGTATTGTTACTAATATCCAATTTAATGATTGTGATGTTAGAAGAAGAATAGAAGAGTGAAAGAAACTACCATTACCCACAAAGGAAAATCTATTACTTGCTTATATGAATTCATGTCAAACTGGATATTGTTATATTTATAGCTAGTTAATAATATGTCTCTGATACACAAGCAAGAGAAAGTTCCAGAAGTTAACAATAGCATTATATTTAAGGTAGTGTTCAACTGACCTGAAAGACTAGAGAAAGACAAAAGAAGAAATATAACTGTTCTGTATGATGATAATTGTAAAAAGAAAGAGTAACTTTTTGTTCTGACAAAATACCAATTTATATTGTTAAAAGGTGTTTCCTCTATGCTGAGAGTTGGAGGTTCAAGTCTTATCATTATTCATTTAATTATCAAAGAGAATGATCTTCTCTCTCCAAAGGAAAGAATAAACTTGTCAAAAATGAATGGAAACTCAAGATAAGAGAACTGGTAACAGAGCATCTAGTTGCCCTGAATGAATAGCCAGGATTGGACATTCTCCATCATAATGGTAACAGATATTCAATTTAGCCCCACAAATTTAGGTATGTGAACCTGGGAACATTATTTTATTTCTCTATATCTAACTGATTTTATCTGTAAAATGGGGGCTATAATAGAATCTACTTCTCAAGGTTAGGGAGGATAAAATGCGATAATATTCATAAAATTCTTTGCAAATATTTGTTATATAAAAGTAGCTTTTATTATTATATAGTACTCTAATGAATAACAATACTATGAATATATTATCTTAAAATGCAGTGAGGTAAGTACATGGTATTATTAGTCCCATTTTACTGAAGTGGAACATTAGCCTCATATAAACAAAGTAACCTATGTTCACTCATTTAACAAGCATTAGAAAGAGAATTTGAACCCAAGTCTCCCTGACTTCAAATCTACCACTTTATCCAATAAGTCATCTATCTCCCATACAAAAGTTCTGAATGAATTTGTGGATATGATTGTTGATGTGCTGGGAAGTCCTGGGGTGAATAGATGAATTATTGTGGGCCTAGTGATGATTTAACATTGTTCAAAATACAGCTTAATTCAACTGAATTTTAAAGAAATTGTATAGAGTTATAGGGCAACTGGGTGGCATAGTGGATAGAACTCCAAACTTGAAGTCCAGAAGGCCTGGGTTCAAATCTAGTCTCAGACACTTCTTAATTGGGTGACCTTGGGCAAGAAAGCCACTTAATCCTTATTGCCTAGCCCTAGCTTTGTATTTTCCATCTTAGAATTTTACTAAGACACAAAGTGAGGGTTTTTTAAAGTATGTGCTATATGCAAATCATTATTCTAGGAACTATGATTCAGGATTCCAGACTTCACTGGATGTGTGACCTCATTCATAGAGATACATTTTTTCTACATGTAGATTGTGAGCCACATATACCTTTTCATTCTGAGCAATTCCTGCTCAGATACTAGTTAACAAAATGCAAGACAACATTAGTTTGACTGAGTCACTTTGATAATAGAAGGATTCAGACTATTTTGTGAAGAAGGCTTCACAGGACTTTTGGAAGATGTGGTAGAAAGTGGGTTCATAAGGGGAGATTAAATGAACATGAATGAGACAGAATGAGAGGATTATTGACTATGCTTTTAGGTCTGACCCTAAGGGGACTATAAGTGGGGAATCTGGGTTCCTTGACTCACCCCCTCACTCTTCTATCCCAAATAGAAAGCAGTAGGAAGAGCAGTCATGAGAAGATAATAATCAGAACTGATCCTAAGCTACTTATAGGAATTAGGCATTTTCTGAGCACTGAGTTTGTTTTGGGAAAAGAGTGCCCTGAGGAACACAGGAAAGTATGACTTCAAGTGACAGGATTATAACACTATGCCATATGATGTTTAACCTAGAGAAGATTTAGTGGGAAGAGATAGCTATCTTGAAAGTATTTGAAAAGCTGCTATGTGCAAAAGGGATTAGATTGTTCTGTGTGGCCCCAGAAGCAAGTAACCCAGAGCAACACAGTAGAAGTTACAGCTAAGAAGAGTTCAGCTAGATTGAAATCTGATTACAAATTGCATTTGATTACGGCGATGAGAAACTTTCTCAAAATTACTCCTGAGCAAATATGAAATAGGCTGCTGTAAGAAGTAGCTAACTGCTTATAGCCAGAAGTTTGTATCTGGAGGCTAATTGGCCATTTTTTTAGGCATATAGTACAAGGAATTACTGTTGAGGCACAGGCTGACCCACAGGCTTCCAACTCTGAACCTCTATGATGACATTTAATATTCAAACTCAATGCTTTATCTCAGGCTTCATATTTAGCTACTACTAAGTACCAGTTAATCTCCACAGTGATGACTAAATAGCTTTCAATCTTCTTGACAATATATTATAGATTAAGAGATAGTACAGGTCCAGGATGCAGAAAATGTGATGTTAATCAAAACACAAACTTAAAATTATACACAATAACGTAATTTTGAATAAATTTAATGAAGTAGTTCAATATGAAAAATCTCATAGAAGAAAATATATAAAGATAAGAATGGAGATTGGGCCTATGAAAGTGATAATGGTGATAACAATAAAAATTATAGACTATCCTTTATATAGCATATTGTCTGCACAGCATGCCCTTTAATGATAGTTATTCTTCAAGGTTCCATACTGGGATTTCTTCACTTCTACCTCTATACTACTTCACTTCATGGTCTCATCAGCTCCCACGTATTTAATTACCAACTGTATACCAATTATTCTCAGATTTGCCTTTCATTCCCTGACCTCTTTGCTCACCTACAATCTCTTTATCTCCAACTGCCTTCCAGATGTCTCAAACTGAATTTCTAGTAAACATCTTAAGCTTAAACATGATCAAAACTGAATTAATTATCTTTCCTAAGCTCTCTTCCCCTCCTAAATTTCATCTTACTGTAGAGGGCAGCAGCATCCTCCCAGTCCTCCAGGCTTTCAATTTATAAATTATCTCCATTTTCTCACTACGCTGTATCTATGTTGTTGCCAATACTTGTCACTTCACTTCTATAATAGCTATGAAGTATACCTACTTCTCTCACGCTGCCACCATCCTAATACAGAGTACAGGCCCTCATCACTTCAGCCTAGACTATTACAATAATCAGCTTGTGGATTCACTGCTTTAAGTCTCTTTTCACCCCAATCTATCCTTCGTTTAGCAACCAAAGTGATTTTCTTAAAGCTGAGGAGCAACAATATCATTCTCTTACTCATTAAACTTTAGTAGGCCCCCATTACCTCTAGGATCAGATATCAAATGCCCCTCTTGATATTCAAAGTCTTTTATAACCCATCCCCCTCCTACTTTTCTAGCCTTGCTATATAATTCTCCCCACCAGGGACTCTTTATTCCAGTGATAGTGGCCTCCTGGTTGTTCCACAAAATAGACATTCCATCTCTTTGCACCTTAGCTTTTTCTTTGGCTTTCCCACAGACCCAGAATGCTTTCCCTCTTCAACTCCACCTTCTGACTTCCCTTTCCAACTAAAATCCCATACTTTACTGGAAACTTTCCACAACTTTATTAATCTCAACTCTTTCTCTTTGCCATTATTTCCCCCCCCCCTTTTTTTTTATCTTTTTTTAACTATACTATATGGCTTGTTTTTATAAATTCATTTATACATTTTTTCCTCCAATGGACTATAAGTTCCTTGAAGACAGGATAATATTTTCCCTCTTTTCATAGCACCAGTCAGCAATGCCTGACACATAGAAGGCATTTAATAAATATTTATTAATTGATAGGAAACTCTCAGGTGATGAAACTCTTCTACTAATATAAGTTGATCCTTTTTCTAGACCTTTAGTCTTAGAGTTGCCTAGAACACTGAGAGATTAAATTATTTTTTCAGGTCACACAGCTATTATGTGCCAGAGGTAGGACTTGTACCTAGGTCTTCTTGAGAATGAAGTTGTCTCTTTATCTATAACTTCCTGCTACTGCTCCAAAAATGTCCAAAAACAATACCAAAAATACTCTGCATTGACAGTACTCATATTGGTTTATTTGACAAAAAATTTCTTTGCTTCACATTTTACTTAACTTAATTCTAAAATATGGTCTTATAAATTGGTTTAGTGAACCTCTGAATCAAATTCCCTTCTTTTTTTGTCTTAGTAAATATGTACATAAATATACTTATATGTATGCATGCCAGTGTATGTATGTATAATTAAAACTGTTCATGTACTATCTCTCACTAACACTAATTGTTTTATCTTCAACATATCACTTAACATCTCTGTGTTCTCCTAAACTAGAAGTTTCAGAGAAGATGCCAACATGATCACATAAAATATGTTCCTCATGAAATATACATATGCCTGACTACCTTTTTATGGTCTTCCAAGGATTAGTTTTACTCACTAATAACAAAACACTTCCCTATTTTAAAAAGAGTGATAGTAGGGTTCATTCAAAAGAATACTGGATTCAGAGTCTTAAGATGACTACTTACTTTTTCCATGATGCCTTGGATATGTTTCTCAACTTTTTTGGCATTCAGTTTGCTTAACTGTAAAAAGATGAGTTCAAGCTATGTAATTTTTAAGGCCTCTAATAGGAACTAATTTGTTATTCCATGTCTTATTAACAAAAGCAATAGAATTCAGAGGTGACCTCCTGAAATTAAAGTTGATCTAGTAAACTCAGGTTTATTATCTCCATCACAAAAATGATTGATTCACTTTTGTTGCCAATGTGCCAGTTTGATCCAGATCTTTTTCAGACTATAACTAGAAGAGCATTGAAGCAGCATCTTGATAAAAAGTGAAAGTGCATTAAATATCCATTAGTATGTTGTTTATATAGAAAATAAAATGTATTCAATTTAATTTAACAAATGTAATTTAAGAAACTCTTATGTACAAGGTGCTATGCTAGGTGCTGGGAACAAAAAGATTTTAAAAATATACTAATGTGACCTCTAGTTTAGTTTTGTGGAATAAAAATAAAAAGTAGAAAGAAGCCAAACTACAGACCATAATAGCTACTAAAATAAGGATTTTTGTACAGGTACCCTGTAGAAAATAAGTAATGATGGATGATATAATAGTAGGGCAATCACATAATCAGACATGTATTAGCAAGATTATCTTGATAGCAGAATAAACAATAAGTTGTAAAGGGGAGAACCTGAAGGAAGGAAAACCAATTCATAGATTATTACATTTGTCCAAGTGTGTAAAGATGAGGACCTGAAATAGTAGAAACTTGGGAGACAGAAGGAAGAGAAGTGTAGGAGGTGACAACTCAACAGTACGTGAAAACTTATTGAATATGAAGCGTAAGAAGAGTGTAGTAAAAATGATGAGGTTTTAAGGTTGAATGGCTTGGAAATTTTTACTATCAACAGGGGACATTAGGAAAAAAGGCTTAGATGCTTGTGGGTGAAGAAAAATGAGGTCAGTCATATAAAATCCATAGTAGTACTTTTCATTAAAAAAAAGAAATGACAGTCAATAAAATTGGTTCTGTCACACCATCATTCTTGCCTTTAACTAAAAAACCTAGTCACAATAATCTCATTGAAGTACTAAGTCAAAAAAGTATACATAAATAATACATGCGTAGACAGCTATAATTAATAAAGTACTTATCACCAACTTCAAATAGGCTCTTTTCGAATTCTTTATAACACATGTAAAAGTTGATGAATAAATGGAACTGTATAATGAGTGTTAAGATTTATTTGTTATTTTCTTAAAGGCAAAAATGTGTAACTTTTCCCAAAGGGAAATCACTCCTCCACTGAAAGAAAACTGAATTTCAACTAAATAAATTAAAAAAGAAAATGTGAATGTATTCAATAGATCTATAATTATGTCTGTGTTCTGGGCTTCATTGAACAGGAAAAGACAGTGATATCTTTTAGGATAATTCATTCCAAAAAAAATCAACTGGAGTTTGAGGTACTCTTTCATGTTGACTCTATAAAAAGTCCAGTATAATCATATTGATTTGATTTGATTCAATGTCCATGGTAGTTTATAACAATTGACGAATAGTGGATGGAATCCTGCCGTATTTTGATTATGTAATTTAAAATTTTTACAGTAGAGTTATTAAGCAATTTTATCTGATGCTAATGTTCAACACTGTAAGGCTAATTTTCTTTTCTGTGTTTTAATTAATTAATGTCACTTTCATACAATTTTAAAACCTCTTGCTTAAACTGTAATGAAGTTGGCTAATCATAAAAAATAGAGTAATGACTTCCAGTTATGGGGAAGGTAAATCAAAAAACTAATTATGTAAGATATATTGTTTCTTCAGTAAGTAAAACAAGTTTAGTTCAGTCTGTATCTACATCACAGCAAAAGAATAACTTGGTATGTGGGACAAGATGAGGTACTAGCATAGTGCCTGCCAGATTGTAAATGCTTTACAAAGGCTCGCTGAATGATTGGTTGTTAGGATTTTAAGAGTTGGATTTTTAGTATGAGAATTGAAATTGAAATTCTATTTTTATTAATTACTATTACTGAGACCTTTGTATATTTCTTCATTTTATCATAAGGAGGCCAATTACATGATTTCAAAATTTCATTTGAGACAATTAGATCATTTAAAATTATCTTGACTTATTATTCACATCATTTTTAGTATATCATTAATGTGTGTAAAAATATATTCTCAAAGGGTTTTTATGAATAGAGGATGGACTGGAAAATGATAAAGTGACCAATGATTCTGATACTAAAAAAGGTTTTAAAAAAGAGGGTCATTGATGGCTTTTAAAATAATGTACAAAATAGAACAGAAGAAAGTTCAAGAGACAACGTAAGCAAGACAACTTTGAAATTAATATATTGAATTTATTATATAACTGGTAAAAGCAAGGTGTACATGATGGAAATTTGCTTTTATATATAAAAAGGCATCATCAAGGTGGAATTTTTTTTAGGTATTTTTAAAACTGGATCACAATCTCTAGGAAGAACTGTGGTTCCAAGGAATGGAAATTAATAACACATTAAAAGATAAAAGTAGAACTCTTTAGATACCTTGATCTCTCTGGTTTGGTTGTGGAGAGAGCAGGAGAGAAAATGAATTCAATAATACACAATTTACAAAAATCTCTACTATTCTAATGCAAGTAATGCTAATGAACTTTGTTTTCTAGTTTTTTTTTTTTTAATTAGAGGAAAATGAAAGGAAACTCAATGTACTATGGACTCTGCCAAGCAGATTAGGATTCAGAAAACTAGCAATGTTTATCTATCTATCTATCTATCTATCTATCTATCTATCTATCATTCTATCTATCATTCTACCTATTGTTCTATCTTTCATATGTTATGTTTGTAATAACAGGGATGCTTGGGAAGCTGATGGACTGGCCTGAACTAGGAGCCTGCGAGACTCACTTCTCCCCCACAAACAGGCTTGAGTGAGTAGGGAGGGGGTAAGGTACTCCTTGCTCTCAAACCCCCCGCCCCCAGCAATTGGTTTTCAGTTGAATATGGAGGCAGGCCAGTGTGCCTTCAGACAGAACCCAGCAAAGCCAATCTCTAATGATGTTCACTTTCTCCACTTATATTCTTCACAGGTCTGATTGAGGGACCAAAGGGAAGCTTGATCTCTTGATGTTAAGGACTGAGTAGGATCTGACTTCTTAGGCTGGCAACTGACAGGAACCAAGCTTAATGGCAGTAGTGAGTATACCCAAATAATACCCAGGAACAGCTATTAAAAGATGGAATTTAGGGGCAGCTGGGTAGCTCAGTGGAGTGAAAGTCAGGCCTAGAGACAGGAGGTCCTAGGTTCAAACCCGGCCTCAGCCACTTCCCAGCTGTGTGACCCTGGGCAAGTCACTTGACCCCCATTGCTCACCCTTACCAATCTTCCACCTATGAGACAATACACCGAAGTACAAGGGTTAAAAAAAAAGATGGAATTTATATTGATAAAGGAAGGAAGGGAAGGCAGGGAAGGGGTATCTAGGATTTGGATAAAACTGGGAAGCCCTGATCTGTTAGGTAGAAACTGCCCCTCCCCCCCAGGTGCGAGTGGCAGACCTTTAGCTAACTTGCCCTCAAAGCTAATAGTAATTACTCCTAATATATAAATAACTAAATGAATAACAGAATGCTATTGCAATGAAGGTCTAATTCCACTAGACAGGCAAACTCCTGAGTAGAAACCACAATGGCTTTTGCCACTATGGCCACCGAGGCAAACCCCAAACAAGCAACAGCAAGCAGAGAGACCTGCTCACCTCGATCCCCAGGAATCAACTGTCAAACTCCTTTCCAACTGTCCCCTCACCCAGAGTTCTTGGGGGGGGGTAATCCCCTGGAATTCTGGGTGAGGCTTGACCCTGTATCCTGCAGGAATTCCACCCTGCCATTTTCATAGTACACATAATAAGTTCATTGCTAAAGATTTGTGTTATAGAAGATTAAGACTGACCTGGCAACTCACAGAGCAAATGGCTCTATGTGCTAGTAGTCCTTGCTATTTATATCACCTTGTTTCTGTCAACTTCTTAGGCTTCATTATCATCATCTGTAAAAGGGGTGTATAAAAAAGTCAGTGAATTAAGTGAAAAGAACATTAACCTTGAAATTAGAATCAAATGAGGTAATATTGGTAAAGTGCTCAGTAGAATGTCTGGCATACATATATAGAGTAGACATTATAGAAAAGCTAGTTGTATTCGTAGTAGCAACAGCAACAACAACATCAGAAGCAGTGATAATTATAGTAGCAGCAGTGGTATTAGTGGTAATAATGGTGGCAGTAGTGGTGAGAATAGTGGGAGTGGGAGTAGGGGTAATAGAGTTAGGAGTAACAACAATAATAGCAAAAGTCCTAGGATCAATTCATACTTCAGATAATCAGTAATTAAGTGAGCAACCATGGGCTTTTAAACTCTTTGAGCCTCAATTTTCTTATCTCTAAAGTGAGGTATCTTAACTCAAAGCATTGCTGAAGCAAAGGTGCTTTCCACACCTTAAAATACTATAGAAAAAGGAGCTAATAATATTAGATTTTTCATTAATTTTTACCAAACTCCAAGATTACAGATTTTATAGATAATGTGACTGTGTTTCATTTGATAACAAGTAAGTCATGGAGTAGAAAATAATGGACAGTTCCATTCTTATTCAAATTAGGCAAATCTATTTGGGTGAATTGCTTCTTATGAATACTGTGCTTAAAATGGAATATAGTGAAACTGTTTTGCACATTACTCATTACATTGGAGGCATGGAACAACTCTGAGAAATACTTAAGAATATTTGAGAATCTCATGCTATCTAAAGAGTATTTCTGTTATAATAGTTAAGATAGGCTAGTAAAAGAAAAAAATATATAAATAAAATTAGTGTGCTATGGTATTTAACCAAATATTATTTTCACTTACAAATGATGCTACAATCACTTAGAACTTTTCTCTCCCTTGAGTTTCATATAATGGACATGGAAGTTTATGATAATAGAGGAATAGTGGATGGAATGCTGCTATATTTTCATTATGTAAATTAAAAATTTCATATTATAGAGCTAGCACTAGCCAGAGTGCATTGTAAAATTTTCAAGTCAAAATTTATTTCTAAGGGACCTTACACTTAGAAGCTGACAATCCTACAAATCCTACAAATCTTACAATGCTTGTCTTATTGATTTGTTGATTGGCTAAACTTAAGAAAATATTAATAAAGAAGATTAAAATTAGGATGAGTGTATTTTCTTTCAGCACCACCTGCTATTGCTCTATAAGCTTTGCTTGAACTCAGTAGAGATCAGAGTTCAGTATTAGACTCGAAATTAAGTCATCACTAGCATAGAGGCTTGGTGATTATAGGCTAATAACAATACTAATATCAACTATCTTCTTATGTGTTCTTTAAGGTTATCAAAGTTCTTAATTTCCATTACCTGTTTGAGCCTTATAATGACTTCGCATTTATATCTTCTGACTATGCTACACTCATCTGATCATTGTTGTTTTCATGTGCTGCTCCTTAAATAACTATTAACTTCCTTTCTGAACTGTGGATACATGTAGCATTTATCTCCCCAACCCCTCTGGGAATAGTTCTATATTGCTCTCCAGAATGGTTGTATCAGTTCACAGTTCCATGAACAGTGAATTTTTGTCCCAATTTTCCCACATCTTCTCCAGCAATTAAGTGTTTTGTTTGTATAAAAATGTTTAGTCAAATATAACCAAATTATCAATTTTTCATTTATAATGCTTTCTATCTTGTTTGGGACTAAATTCTTTCCTTAACTCCAGATCTGAAATGTAGACTACTCTTTGCTCCTCTAACATTTTTTACAGTACCACTCTTTATGTTTAGATCATGTACACATGTTGACCTTATCTTGGTATATGGTGTAAGATGTTCGTCTATCCCCACTCTACCAAATCTTCTTCCAGTTTTCCCTATATTTTTTCAAACAGTTAATTCTTGTCCCAAAATGTTGGATATTTTATTTTATTAAATGTTAAATTACTATTGCAATTTTTTATTACTATTCCATTGATTCACCATTCTATTTCTTAACCAATATCTGATTGTTTTGATAATTACTTCTTTGGAATCCAGTTGAAGATCTAATATTCCTAGGCTACCTTTTTTTTATCCCCACAAAAAGAACTGCTTTAAATATTTTTGTACATATAGTTATTTCCCCTTTTTGTTTTTTTATTTCTTTGAGGTAGAAACCTAGTAATGGTAATGCTAGGTCAAAGGACATGTACTGTTTAATAACCCTTTGGGCACAGGTCCAACTCACTTCTTTACCTTCTGTCTACACATATTCCTTCTAACTGCTTTACAAATGATGAAGTTCTTAGGAGTTACAAAAATTGGAAGATGTTCCCATGTAGGTATGAAAGCAGTTAAAACTCATTGAATATATTGATTTCTCTCTTCCTGTTTGCCTTTTTATGCTTCTTTTGAATTTTGTATTTGAGAGTGACATTTTGATACAATAAAATGCCTAAGACTATATCTTATAAAATTTATCTAGAAAATATATAAACATTATTATTTCTTTTTTCTTTTAATTTTTTATTACATGGTAAACACCATCAACAAAAAATTTAACAAAACAAATGCATAAAAAATATTATGTGCAAGACCACAAACTTCACATTGTTTACAATTTGTTTAAAATATGTAAATTCTATAAATGTGCTAATATAAATATCCTCTATTTTTTAATTCCTTATGAATTTGTTTTACTAGGTAATTTTTTAAAATTTTTGTGGCTGTTATTTTTTAAATGTCATAATGCTGTTATTCTTATATTTTCTTCTCTTTTCATCTCTTCATATATTTCTCTTATTTTCTATATATTTCCAATATTTTTCATTTCAAAAACCTAATCGTATCCAAATACCATAATCTATTCAACCATTTTACCCATTCTTTGTATTTGTATTTCCAATTGTTTTATCATAATAAAGAAAGCCTCACTAAATATTTTCAGAGAAACACAGCTTTCTAATTTTTCAATAAAGTCCTTAGAGCCTAACCTTAGTAATGAGGTCTCTAAGTCAATGAACATGAATAGCTTTACAACTCTTAATGCAAAATTCCATTTTCTTTTCTAAAAGAAAAAAAAATCTCAGCTGCTTGAGCAATGTACTCTTAGGCTTGTTTCTACGTGTTCCTATCCACATTTGATTTGATCACTTTAACCCATCTGGTTCTCAGTTAATATATATGACCAGGACATTCTGGGCTAGATTTCTTCTTAGGCAGCAGACACAATCTATTTCCAGGACAATACTCTTTCCAAAACATGTTTTTCCAGCTTGGTCATACTCAGTGGAACTTTTGTTTCAGTGCTACAACCCCTCACATATGCAGGATTATTCATAGTATAATGAGTGTAAAGTATTGTTTTGCAAAATATTTATACTTTTTGCTATTGTCATCCCATCAGAAATTATTATTGAATTACATAGATGCTCAGGCTTAGATCTACTACTAACCTCATAAAGGTGTGTGTGGATTCTCCAGATATATTTTATCTAAGGTTCCATTCATCTCCCTAACTTCATTCTTATTTATTTTTTGGTAAGATTTATTTTAGTTGAGGTGGGAAATTAATGTCCCCTGCTATTATTTTTAATCTATTTTCATCTGTATCACATTTAGTTTTTCCTTTAAAAATCTGACTGCTGTTATACCCCAAAAATGGGGTAACTGAAAGAAAGAATAGACAGGAAGGTGCTTTTATAAGCTGGGCTGAACAGTCTGGCCCAAGATCCTTAGGTGTTAATGGATCTAGGCTGAGAGAGGATAGTGATGCCTAGGTGGCCACCAAGGTGTGCTAGTAAGCACCAGGGCTTAGGGATGATCAACTCAGCTAAGCACCTGACCCCACAAACAGTGCCCAAGCCAAAGTTATTATGGGAGAAGCTATATATATAGTTCAATAGCTCCTCTGGTTCCCTGGTTTGGGGTTAGATTAAATGATAAGGTTGGTAATGGTCTAGTTGTTGCTATTTGATTGGATAATGCTAACTGACTGCGATGTTAGTAATCCCCTGTATAAATGGAGATTTTGAACTTTGGACTTCATCCCCCATAAATCCCTTAGTTTTCCCAAAATTCCCTTTAATCTCTAATGCGCCTCCACCTTTGTGTGGTCCCGTTATTGTTTTATGTTTGGCTGTAACTCCTCCCTCTTCCTCTTTTGTTCCTGGGAGCAGACTGGTTAGTAACCATTTAGTTAGGTCTCTGTTAGTTTATTATTAATAAAATATTCACAAATATAATATTTAGTATTTTGCATATTAATTTTAATCTCTACATTTTTGGCTAACCACAAAGGGATAGAATCCTCAAATAGTTTTAATAGATTTTCAGTACAGTTAGTAAGTTTGCCTGAGAGCCAAGAACTGGGGTTTCTTGCTTTCACCCCATCTCGGCCATTGCAGCTGTCAGCCCCCCAGGCACCTGCTTTTGCTGCAATTGCCTTTTCACACTCATCTGCTCCAGCCAGGGTTCCTCACCTCTCCGCCCAGCCTGAAGTCTCAGCTTGTAGTGACTACACCTACCAGGAGACCCAGCCATTACAAGCTATTTTTTTTCAAGAGGGTGACATATAAAAATCTTTCCACCCAAACCCTCCCCCCACCCTACATGGGTTTTCCAGCCTTCACTAGCCATTTTTAAAGCTGAAGTCTTAAACCGTTCCTGGACTCCTGGCTGAGAGAGACTTGCAACTCTGAGAATTTTTTTTTCCACAAGAAGGGGACTTCTCTGCCTTTTCTTTTGAGAGCAGAGACTAAATCAGTAGATTCTAAGTAGAAGTTTTTGGGATTTTGTCTCTACCTTTTGGCCAGCTCTCTCATATGGGAATACTCTATTGTTCTCCAGCTAGATTTTGACTTTTTGTGTTTACTCTATAAACAAAACCCCATTTAGCCTCTTCAGGAATAATGCAGTTTCAAAGCATGCTTGAAATTGAAACAACAGTTTGAGTTGGTAGGGCTAAAAAGTGTAGTTTGGATCTGCTTAATTCTTTTCCTGGGGATTTTTGTGCTGATTGAATACCTTGCAGTTGAGAACTTGACTAATCTTGAGATTCAGGGGAGAAATTCATCTCCTCACACCACTTTGGTGTTTTGGTTTACCCATACCCCTTATGAGGGTTGAGCACACTATGTTCTGTGCAGGATTTGCCCTCACTATGATGAAATTCAGAGCTCTGACAAACGAAATCTGAATGGATGAAAATACTGGGGGAGGGGAAATAACCTTAAAAAGAGATCTGAAAGTTTATTGCTTGCTAGTTATTTTCAACTTTTCCCCTCAAGATAGTAAACAAGCCTACTGGAATTGGTAAAAAAGGATTTTGACTGTATTGCTTGTTATTTCCTTATATTATTGTATTTGCAGATTTCTTTAAGGTTTAATTTTTTTTAAGTTTACCTGAATTAATCTAATTCTGTTATATGATTCTTTATTGTTACCATTTCCCTATGATTATACTGAACAACACATCATTGTAAAAGCCCATGAATATCTTACGCAAAATTTTTTATTGTTGTAAAAAGCCCATAAATCTTATGTATCTTGGACTTGTCATTTTAAATATTGAGGTCACATGCTGCTAGTGCAAGTCTTTTCTTTTGCTAATTGTCTCATATGGTTACAATTGTATACAAGTTTTAAAGAATATGATGACTTAAGAATTTAAATTGTAATTTTATAAGAGGTCTTAAAAATCGACTTTACGATTTTATAGTAACTTCTGAATGGATGATTTTGTTAACTTAGAAAAAACACACAACTATTAAATAGTCATAAATTCACTCTTTAATCAAGGGAAAGGGGGATGAGGGCTACTTGGCCTCTTATGCAGAGCTGCGCCTTGTGCAGAGCCTAAGAAATAAACACTGCTTTGCTCTGCTCTCTGATCCCCCTGGGAGTGACACCATGATGACTCCCAGGAACAAAGGAAATTGGGGAACTTATATACCATTTGGGAAGATCCATGGGCTGGGAGAGATGATTGACATTATACTGACAGGATACAATCAAGCTAGAGAAAGGGATCATAGCTAGAGGCTAGGGTGTAGGGGAAAGGGACTGCTTACACAATGGATTCTAAAGGATGGTCCCTGCCTAGGTGTGTCCTCCTGGGTAAGGGTCTCAGATACAATGGGGAAGACTACCCAAGACAAAAGGGTATTTAGCATTTACCCTGGGGTCCATTATTCAGTCTGCAACTGCTAGCCTGAGATTCCCTTCAGGGTGGATTCTGAGGGGAACAGGGAACAAGCACAAGCTTTGGGGTCTCCAACCTACAAGCTATTTCTAAAACTTGGGGTTCATCAGATCTCACTAAACCACAAGTTTGAGGACTCTAGATTCCATGTCGACAATAGGTTTATATATATATATATATATATATTACATAAAGAATATTGTCTTAAAAAGGTTTAGAAAACACATAAAAATTTCCTATCCAGACTCTTTATATATAAAAGCAGGAAGCCAAAAGAGCTCCTGTATGCTTGATATATTAACTCTTTATTTTTATTTACTTTCCCATCAGAAGAATCTAGAATTCCTGGCTATATTCTAGAACCAAATACGTTTTCATCAGCAATTGCCAAGGCTGAAAGATTTGCTACATCTGTTGAATTTGTGACAAGTATCCATCAGTTCATAGGTTTTAAAATGTCATAGAGCCACTCATGTGAATCCTATTATGATAGTGGGTTTATTTGCTATTGTCAATAACTGGGCTATTTTGAATTTTAGGAATTTGGTACTTTATTCAAATGTACATTTTTTGCTATATTATTATTTTTATAAATCTGTTATTCTGTAAAAATAATTTGCATTCACAGTAGTTCATGGCCAACTTTAAAAAGGAAATGGATCACATTTTTTTATGAGGAATTTGTGTATTCTACCTCCCCTTGGCTGACAGTGTGTCACTGGTTCTAAGTTATATATTTTTGATTTTTAAAACATTTTTCTCATTGGTTTTTTCCCTTGTATTTGCAATAGAGTATTTGAGTACTTTGAAGTACATATAAACAATATTAATCTTTTTTTTTATTTTACAGTAATAGAAGTTTAAAATATATTTGTTCTAATATTAATGCATACCCCCCAAAGCTTTAAATTGTAGAATGCCACTGATTGTTTAATTATTATGAGACTTTGCTTAATGATTATGCCTGATTCCAGAAGAAGAAAATATAAAAAGATCCACTGCACAGTGCTAAAGAAGCACAAAGCCAACCTGCATAGTGCAAATTGAGTGCAAGGTCAAAGAGACCAACCACTCCCAGTAGGATTGATGTAATTTTGAACCAAGACAAGAGGACTTGAATTTATTTGGGGTTTGAGGTTGTGGCACTTAACATATGTTAAGACACAGGACTTCCTCTGAACCACATTCTATCTAAGCACCTCATCCTTGCTACCATTCTGGCTCCTATAATCTAGTCCCTTTTTTCTGTCTTTTATAAGTGTGGCAAACTTTCTGTAGTCCTGGTTACTGATTGGGTAAGTGCATAATTACTTAAATCACTTTAATTGGGCCCTGATTCAAGGACCTGTTATAGTTTTATTTTTTCTTTACTTAGATTTTTCAGACATATGATTTTGACATTTTTGTTTCATCCACAAATTATTTTTTATCTTTTATGTGGATTTTTTTTATGTTTTTGATTTCTTTTGCAATTGATTCTTATACCGTATAACTCAGCCATGTTTTCCTGAATGATTCCTCTTTATTATTATTTTCCTCATGGGGGCCTTTGTTATTATTGTGAACTTTGATTTGAATTTAGGAAATTTTAGGATAAGAAATTTGCTACCTCCCAGAATCCAGACAATGAACCTGTTTGGAGAAGACACCATGAAGATGCCTGCAGAGACCACACACTGCATCAAAAAGATCCAGAATTGAACTTTGGGATGTGAATTTCAACTTTGGCAGGTGGAAAGCTTTTGTTTTGAATGTATACTTTTATGCCAAAAGGGACTGCCCCCAAATTGGCTTTTTGTTAATGTAGCAGTCGTTGATTTTGTTTTTTCCCCTTTTATCCACAAATTATTGCAATTTATATGTTGATTATGTTTTTTTATGATCCACTGGGGAGACTAGTCTCCCAAAGGATCACAGAGGGGTATGTATAAACGGAGATTTTGAACCTTGGACTTCATCCCCCATATGTCCCTTAATTTTCCCAAAATTCCCTTTAATCTCTGCTGTGCCTCCATGTTTGTATGGTCCCATTATTATTTTATGTTTGGCTGTAACTCCTCCCTCTTCCTCTTGTGTTCCTGGGAGCAGGCTGGTTAGTAACCATTTAGTTAGGTCTCTGTTAGTTTATTATTAATAAAATATTCATAAATATAATATTTAGTATTTTACATATTAATTTTAATCTCCACACCCTTTGCCCCTTTGTATGAATGCCAGTCTTCACTTGAATCAAGTTTGAAAGGAATTTAATGCTTTAGACTCAAAGGGGTGGGGTTCAGGATAAGGAAAGAGGTGTTGGGAATGGCTATGCTAAATCTAATGAAGGTTAAAGTAACCTAATCAATGAGCAATAAGTTGGTATTTGGCTGGAGATTTTTTTCCCCCTCACAGACCCTGGTCAGACCTGGCCGTGGTCTAGACCAATGGAAAGGAAGGGGCAATGATAGTTTTTTTGACAGCTGTGTTGTTGTTATCTCTCAGCTCTGTTTAGTAATAGGTGAATTAATTTCTTATGGCAATAAGGTTTGGATGCTGGATCTGCAGGTCTATAGGCCTACCCACCCTACACCACCCTCTACCTTCCAGAAATCCCTTCTCAAGACTGAGACCTCAAGTGGCTGAGCCCCTGGGCTTTTATAGCGGTAATTCCCAACTGCCTTTTGCCTGGCTCATGCCAACTGGGTAAATTCCAAGTTCTATAACAAATGATCTGACACTCAAGCTGTTCTCCATCTTTTTCCATAAGTTACCTACTACATCGCTAAAATACTTGGTGCATAAAGATCCAATATTGACAATACTTCCTTATCCATAGTAACTACACCTCCCAAAACAACATAGTTACCTTGTTCATCCCTTCCAATTATAAACATTTTAGCCCCCCACATTTTCGGGGTCTGGATTTTTATCCTTTCTGCTGTCCATTTTCTTTTCATGTATGAATTCATCCCATTACACTCAATGCCACAGTTACTAGTTGTGTATTTCCATAAACTCTATTCCTCATTGTTTGTCCTCCTCTTCTTTATTTCTGCTGTGTCCCTCCTCAGATATCTAATTTACTTTTTTCCAATATCTCTTCTATTCACGTTTCTCACAAAAATCCTCCCTTGTCCTCTCCTCCAAGTTCCAAATTGGCCTGCCATTCAAAAGGTCACTCATTTATCCCTTGTCCCTTACTTTTTATTTCTTATTCTAGCCTCTTTTCCCAAAATCTCCTCCATTGTCTCCCAACTGGACTCTTCTACTTCTTAATTCCCTCATCTTCTCAACACAACCCCTTCCTCTTGTTATATATATCTCTCTAGATATTCATTCCTTCCCTCCTATTTCTTATCTGATTGTAGAGGTGGAAAATTTGCTACACTTGAACTAAATTCCCAGTATCCTTTTAAGTACATTCTCATTTGACATACAGGGGCTTGGGAGATAAATTTGGCTGAGACCCATGCCACAGGGCTCTTTTTTAGGAGCTTTGAGCTTTGAGCTTTGCTTTGGTTAAAGTGTGGTAGGTGTGGGTCTCTGTGCTCTGCTCACTTAACTGAAGGAATCGTTTTTCCTCTTTTTACTATCTCTATTTTGCTGTAATAAAGCCACTAAATACTATTAACAGCCTCATAATTTAAATTGCAATTATTACAATTTTTGTCGACCATGAAGGGACACAATCTCTTCTCCTACCATGGTCCCTCCTCCCCCTTCTCCTTTCTCCATTCTCCCTCCGGGAAACCTATCAGAGCTTTCCCAGACTCATTGCCTACACCTGCCCACCAGGAGAGCTGGGAAACCAGGTCTCTGTCACACAGAGCCTGTTCCATCTGCTGTTTGCTCTTGCTGTTACTAGTAAGCTTTAAACTCCCTGCCACAACCCCAGCCCACAGGAGGGGGATCTTTTTCCCCCTTACCAGGCAGCTGATCCTCCCTCCTAATTAACTCTTCTTTTTTCATCCACACCAGCTTGCTTCCTTTTAACTAAAACCTTTTCCCACTCCAGCTAAAAGGTATCCTTGCCCCCCAAAAAACCAGCCCCAAATCCTTGCCTAAAAAAGAATCCTCAACCCTGCCTTTGTATCCACATTCTCCATACTCCCACCTGGATTCCAGCTCCTCCCCCTCGTTGTCTCTTAACCAGTAGAGGCCATCATTGATCACTCTGTTTTTCCTCTTGCTGAACTACAGTGTTTGCTTTTTCTGCCACTGGATAGCAGCAATAAAATCATATAACATCAAATAAAAATATTATAAAATACTATAAAATAAGACCTTTATAAAATACAACCCTGTAACATGGAAAATGGCAGGGTGGAATTCCTGCAAGATACAGGGTCAAGCCTCATCCAGAATTCCAAGTGACACCCCCCACCCGCACCCCCCCAGAACTCTGGGTGAGGGAATAGTTTGAATGCAGTTTTGTTGTTTGAAAGTGTTTTGTCATTCTGTTCATATATTTCATCTATGTCTTCAGTGATAAATTCCTAAATATTTGTCTAGAGTGATTTTAAATGGAGTTTCTCTAATTCCTGCCACTGATTTTTGTTGGAAATACATAGAAATGCTGATGATTTATATGAGTTTATTTTGTATCCTGCAACTTTACTAAAGTTGTTAATTATTTCCACCAGACTTTTAGTCGATTTTCTAGGATTTTTTAAGTACACCATCATATTATTTCCAAAGAGTGATAGTTTATTTTCCCCATTGCCTACTTTAATCCATTCAATTTTTTTCTTCTCTAATTGTTACTGCTAGTGTTTCTAGTACAATATTAAATAACAAGGTGATAATGGACATGCTTGCTTCACTTCTGATCTTATTGAGAAGGCTTCTTATTTGTCCCCATTGCAGATGATACTTGCTGATACTTTTAAATATATATTGTTTATTATTTTGAGGAATGACCCTTCTATTCCGATACTTTCTTGTGTTTTCAATAGCAATGGCTATTGTAGTTTTGTCAAAGGCTTTCTCTCCAACTATTGAGATAATCGTGATTTCTGTTGGTTTGGTTGTTGATATATTCAGTTAGGTGGATGGTTTTCTTATTAAACCATCTTTGCATTTCTGGTATAAATCCTGCCTGGTCATAGTGAATAATCCTTGACATAATTTGCAGTAGTCTTTTTGCTAGTATTTTATACAAGATTTTTGCATCTATGTTAATTAAGGAGATTTGTCTGTAGTTTTCTTTCTTTGCTTTTGGTCTGCCTGGCTTTAGAATCAGTACCATATTTGTGTCATAAAAAGAATTTGGTAAGACTCCTTCTTTGTTTATTTTGTCAAATAGTTTGTATAGTATTAGCATTAGTTGTTCTTTAAAGGTTTGATAGAATTCACTTGTTAATCCATATGACCCTGGGGATTTTTTTCTTAGGGAGTTCTTTGATGGCTGGTTTAATTTCTTTTTCTGAGATGGAATTATTTACATATTCTGTTTCCTTTTTTTAATCTCTGCAATTTATATCTTTGTAAATATTCACCCATTTCACCTAGATTTTCATATTGATTGCCATATAATTGGGCAAAATAATTCTTAATAATTACCTAAATTTCCTTATTTACAGGTGAGATCACCCTTTTCATCTTTGATACTGTTGAATTGATTCTCTTCTTTCTTTTTTATTAGATTAACCAGTACTTTATCTATTTTCTTTTTTTTCAAAGTACCACCTCCTAGTCTTATTTATTAGTTCAATAGTTCTTTTGCTTTCAATTTTATTAATTTCTCTTTCAATTTTTAAGATTTGCAATTTACTTTTCATCTGTGAATCTTTAATTTGTTCTTTTTAAGTTGTAAACCCAATTTCTTGATTTACTCTCTCTCTATTTTGTTGCTACAGGCATTCAGAAATATAAATTTTGCCCTAAGTAATGCTTTTGCTGTATCTCATATGTTTTGATATGATGTCCCCTCATTGTCATTCTCTTTAATGAAGTCTGTAATTGTTTCTACAATTTCTTTTTTTTGAGCCACCAGTTTTGAAGAATTAGATTATTTAGTTTCAAATTAATTTTAAATTTGCCTTTCCATGGACACTTGTTAATTATAATTTTTATCACATTATGATCTGAAAAAGTTGTATTTATTATTTATGCTGCTCTGCACTTGTTCACAATATTTTTATGCCCTAGTACATGGTCAATCTTTGAATATGTACCATGTACTGCTAAGAAGATGATATATACCTTTTTATCCCTATTTATTTTTCTCCACATATCTATTAACTCTAGTTCTTCTTAGCATTTCATTCACTTCCCTTACTTCTTTCTTATTATTTTTTTGTTTAATTTATCTAGTTTTGAAAGGGGAAGGTTGAGATCCTCAACTAGTATGGTCTTACTATTTATTTCCTCACTAAGTTCCTTTAATTTCTCCTTTAGAAATCTATGTGCTATACCATTTGGTGCATAAATGTTTAGTAGTGATATTACTTCATTGCTTATATTACCCTTTAGGGAAATGTAATTTCCTTCCTTATCTCTTTTAATCAGATCAATTTCGACTTTGACTTTGTCTGGTATTATGATTGCTACCCCTTCTTTTTTTGTTTATATGATGCATAATAAATTTTGCTCCAGCCTTTTACCTTAAATCTGTGTGTGTCACCCTGCCTATAATGGGTTTCTTATAAATAGAATATAGTAGGATTCTGGTTTTTAATCCACTCTGCTATTTGCTGCTGTTTTATGGGTGAGTTCATCCCATTCACATTCAGTATTATGATTACTAATTCTGTATTGCCCTCCATAATATGGTCCTCTTTAGTTCCTGCTTTATTCCCTTTCACTCTCTTCTTCCTCACCAGTATTTTGCTTTTTGTCACACACCCTCATTTCCCTCTTCCTTCAATTACCTCCCCTTCCCATATTATTCCCCTTCTACTACTCTGTAGCGTAATACAGAATTCTATACCTCGCTGAGTATACTTGTTTTTCCTTCTCTGAGCCAGTTACAATTAAAGTAATATTAGAGTAATGTTTAAGCATTGTCAGTCACCATTCTTATCCTTCCCTCTCTATAATGATTTTTCACACCTCTTTATGTTATGTAATTAACCCCATTCTATCTCTCCTTCCCTTTTCTCTCAGTGTAACCCTCTCTTTCACCCCTTGATTTTTTTAGATATCATTCATATGCTTACATATCATTTCATATCATCACATTTACATACCTATCATATCATCTTATATGATCATATAAATCATATCATTATAGTTAGATTATTTCCCCTCTTTCTGAGTAAATTCCTGCTATCTTCTCTACTGCTAAGAGTAATTTTTCAGAATTACAGATATCCTCTTTCCATTAGGAATATAAAGATTTTTACCTTAATGAGTCCCTTGAATTATTCTTTCTCATTTATATTTTTGGGCTTCTCTTTGTCTCCTGTATGGTCTTCAGATTTTCTGTTCAGAACATGCTTATTTGTCAGGAATGCTTAGAACTCTTCTATTTTATTGAATGTCCATTTTTCCCCTGAAAAAATATGCTCAGTTTTCCTGGATAGGTGACTCTGGGTTGTAAACCCAGATCTTTTGCCTTCCTGAATATAATATTGCATGCCTTTCAACCCTTTAGTGTGGAATTCTCTAGGTCCTGTGTGATCTTGATTGTAACTCCATAGTATTTTAATAGTTTCTTTCTGGCTGTTTAAAGTATTTTTAACTTGGCTTGGTAGCTCTTGAATTTAGCTATTATATTTCTAGAAGTTGTCATTTGAGGATTTCTCTCTGGAGGTGGTATGTGAATTTTTTTAATTTAAATTTTATTTTCTTATTAAAGGATCTCTGGGCAGTTTTCTTTGATAATTTCTTTTAGTGTGATGCCCAAGGTTTTTTCTTGACCATGACTTTCAGGTAGTCTAATATTAAATTCTAAAATTGTCTCTCCTAGAATTATTTTTTAAGTGAGTTGTTTTTCCAATAAGATATTTTATGTTTGTCTATGTTTTTTAATTCCTTTGATTCTGCTTTATTGTTTCTTGGTTTCTCATGAAAAATTAGTTTCTAGATGGTCAGTTCTGATTTTAAAGGCCTGATTTTCTTCTATCAGTTTTTGTTTCTCCTTTTTCAGTTGACCCATTTATTCTTGTATCAATTTCATATCTTCTTGCATCACTTTTGTTTCTCCTTGTATCACTTTCATTACTCTTTCTCATTTTTCCTCTGCCTCTCTTAATTGTTTTTTGAAGTCTTTTTGGAGTTCTTCCAGACTCTGTGACCACTCTACATTTTTCTTTTGAACTTTTTGTGTGTTTTATTTGTTTCACTGTCCCCTTCTGTGTCTGTACCTTGCTCTTTGTCTCCAAAACATTTTTTAGAGTTAGGTGTTTTTGTTTGTTTTGTTTTTTGCTCATTTTCCCTATATAATTAAAGGTAGGCTCTGTTTTCTGGGAAGTTGGGGTATACTCTTAAACTTCAGTGCTTCCTTGATGCTATTTTAGCTTATTTTTTTGTTTTTTGTTACCAATTTAAGTTCAGTAGGATGATGTGATGATCTGAGGCCTGAAAGCTCTGGGAGCTACCTTCCTCTCCTGATTCAATATACTCTTGAGATGCTGATAGCTTAATGACTTGCCTCAGGCTTCAGCATAAGCTTTTGATCTCACCCACTCTGAACTTGATCAGATCAGGGGCTAATCAAATTCTAAGCCCAGGCTTAGGTTCAAGTTTTTGGTTTCAATTTGTTCTTGATCCAATCAGGTAAGCTCTTGATTGCTTTGTCCTGGAGATCCAGAGGTCTTCCCTGAGCTGTAGGCAAAAAGATGACTCAGTCCTAGCTCTCCCCTTTCCCCTGTGAACTTTGTCCTCACCCCATAATGTGAATTATGTCCTTATCCCAAGCCCAGATTGGGATTCCTGGCTTCTCTCTTGGCCCACATGGATTAGTTCACTTCAGCCCAAAGTACCCTGAGCTGGGACTTCAGACTTGTTCCACAGGTTTGAAATTTCAAGGAGTGTGAGTTGGCTTGTGCCACTTTTGCCCAGTCAGGATCCTAGGATCTGAATATTGGCTTGGACTTTAGTTCTGAACTTGGGACATCAGATGTGGTGGGAGTTGTAATATGGAAAATCATACTTCCATATTTGCATGGGGCAAATACGAATATGGTGCTTGCTCTTGGCTTGCTCTTCCCGCCTTGCTACAGCTGCTTGCTGGCTCTGCTCTTCTCTCACCCAAGTGTCCCAGATGTTCTCTGTCACCCTTTTGGGGGTTTCTTTTCTTGATAGTTGTTTTACTCTGTCTCCTTGTTGATTCTTTCACTCTTGCATTTGTTTCATGGCAATATTTTAGTCTTGATTGGAGAGGACTCTCCTGGTGACAGGGAGCTGTTCTGGTTCACTCCACTGTTCTTGGATCCCTTCACTCCTAATTCCCTTGCTGTTTTACATGGCTTCCAACAAGACAGTTCTAGTCTCGAATTTATTTATTACTTCATTTGATTTCTGTGCCTCTTTTCCCATTTGGCCAATTTTGTCTTTTAAGTTATTATTTTCTTTTTACATTTCATTCATTTCTTTTCCTCACTTTCCCCCCCATTTTTCTTCTCTCTTTCTTATTTGATTCTTGAACTCCCTTTTGAGTTCCTCCAGAGCCTGTAACCAATTTCCATTTTTTTTAAAGCCTTACCTTCCGCCTTGGAGTCAATACTGTGCATTGGCTCCAAGGCAGAAGAGTGGTAAGGGTAGCAATGGGGGCCCAGGGTCACACAGCTGAGAAGTGTCTGAGGCCAGATTTGAACTCAGGACCTCCCATCTCTAGGCCTGGCTCTCATACACTGAGCTACCTAGCTGCGCCCCCTCCCCCAATTTCCATTTTTTGTAGGGAGTTTGCATGTGTTTGTTTGTTTCTCACTGTCTTTTGTTGCTTTTGTATTTTGCTCTTTTACTCCATAGAAATTTTCCAGGATTAAGAGCTTTATTTGATGTTCTTTACTCCTTTTCACACTGATTGATTGGGATTCCTGCAGGTTGGTCATTGATATATTGGTTTCTGACTCACAGGGCTTTACCTTGGGTCTATCTTCCCTTCCCTGTCAGAGGCCTGAGTGAGGACAGGTAGATTTGTGGTGTTTTTTGTAGTGTGTTTTAGAGCTTTTTACCCTGAGCTATCTTCCTCAGCCACTGCCTCTATTGCTGTTGTGTCTTACTGCTGCTGCTGTTGTTGTTGTTGTTGCTGCTGCTACTGCATCTTTGAGCACCACCTCCTATGGCTTATATTCTCAAAAGTGCATCTGTACTGTGGCAAGCTGTACCCCATTTTGCCCTGAGACTATCTTCCTCAGCTGCTGCAGCTACTGCTATTGCATGGGACCTAGCTCCCTGCTATTCCCCAAGTCTCACTTCCCACATCTTGCACAGTCCTCAGGGGTGAGTTTGTGGTGCTTTCAGCCAGCTCCCAAGAATTTGGAGATTTCCCTAGCCCTGGTTCTAACTGGTGTGATGAGTGGGTGGAGGGATAGTCTCTTTTGCAGTTTTACCCACTTATAGCATGGAAATCCTCTTCACTGTCTACGTTTCACATTGTGTCCACTGGGAGAGTCCTTTTACTTGTCCTGTTTTGATCTCTGTCCTTTTGAGATGCTTTGTAATGACTGGTTTTGAAGAAATTTCTTGGTAGCTCCAAATTTTTTCATTTACTTAGCCGCATTTTGGCTCTGGCTCTTGCATTTTCTTCTTTGGGTTTCTTTGAGATGGTGATGTGTGAATTTTTTCAATTTCTATTTTACCCTTTATTTCTAAAATTTCTGGGAAGTTTTCCATGATGATTTTTTTAAACCCTTGTACTTCGGTGTATTGTCTCATAGGTGGAAGATTGGTAAGGGTGGGCAATGGGGGTCAAGTGACTTGCCCAGGGTCACACAGCTGGGAAGTGGCTGAGGCTGGGTTTGAACCTAGGACCTCCCGTCTCCAGGCCTGACTCTCACTCCACTGAGCTACCCAGCTGCCCCCATGATGATTTTTTTATTAGTGTGTCTAAACTCTTTTTTTGATCAAAACTTTCCAAGAGACCTACAATTTTTATATTGTCTCTCCATGGTCTATTTTCTAGTTTGGTTGTTTTTGTGAGATGTTTCATATTGTCTTCCATTATTTCATTCTTTTTTGGGGGGGTTTTGGGTTTTGTTTTATTATTTATTATTTTCTTAGGAAATCATTAGCTTTGCCTTGTCCAGTTCTAGTTCTTAAAGCATTATTTTCTTCCACAAGTTTCTGGATCTCTTTTTCCACTTGGGTAATCTTTTGTTTTGTCATTTTCTTGCATTCCTCTTATTTTTTCTTTAATTTTCCTTCATCTTTCTTTTTTTTTTGTGTGATCTTTTTAAAGCTCTACTAGAAAGTCTTTTTGAGCTCATGAACACTTATTGTGTTTTGTTGTTTTTTGAAGTAGATGTTTTTACTTCACTGTCCTCTGAGATTGAACTCAGATTTTCTCTGTTGCCATAATAACTATCTGTACTTGTGTCCTTTCTCATTTGTTTGCTCATTATTTATTTTTTTTTTAATTTTAGCTGTCAGGCCAATAGACTTAATTATTGGCTTTTTTCTTGTAGTCTCAGAGTTCCTATTGTGTAGATGTATGTTATATCAAGTTTCAGGATTTTGTTTGTGTTTTTTTCCCCTTAGTCCTATTTTCTTTTTTTTTTTTAAACCCTTACCTTCCATCTTGGAGCCAATACATTGGCTCCAAGGCAGAAGAGTGGTAAGGGTGGGCAATGGGTATCAAGTGACTTGCCCAGGGTCACACAGCTGAGAAGTTTCTGAGGCCAGATTTGAACATAGGACCTCCAATTTCTAGGCCTGACTCTCATTCCACTGAGCTACCCAGCTGCCCCCCAGTCCTATTTTCTTATAGAGGCTTTTATAGTACAGTCAATTATACTTCCCATCCTCTGCTCAAGTCCCAGTTAATGATTAATCTCAAGTGTTCCAAACAAAGGCCACTGGCAGTTCTAAGACTGCAACTGCTAGAAGCCAGTCTGCCTTTCCTGGTGGTAATAACCAGGGATTCTAATCTCCTGGTAGTGATGACCACTGATGGTATACATTCCTCAGAAAATACAAAACTAATACAAATACACTTATATGCTTCTAACTCATTACTTCTGTGCTACTGCAGCCCCAGAGAGAGCAAGTGTCCCATAGCCATAGGTCTGGGAAGAAGAAGTAGATGAAATAGGGAATCTACAAAGCAACCCCTGAGTGAAAGATATACACTACTATTTTAATTTGTAATAGGAAGAGGGGAGGGAAGAAATTAACTAAGTATCTTAATATTTTAAATGCTACAAACCAATTAATTAATCAAAAACTCTAATAAATATTCTATTGAAAGAAAATGGAAAGATATTAATTTCTTTTCTCCACTGGGGAAAGAAAAACTAAACAGAACAAAATTTCTTTTATAGCAAGTCTCAGTGACATTTTAGAAGACTGGAAATATCTAATGGTATTATAGTTGTGCTGTACCTTTGTGTTTTTATATTTTATTATTACCAATTTGAGATTTCTTTCTTTTAAGAAAAGGATACTGATTTGTTGAGTAGTGTGGTACTTACTTATGTATGAAAGAATTAACAAGGAATAAAAATAATTCATTAGATACTTGCTATGTACTAAGTACAATGCCATCTGCTTGGGATTCAAATACTAAATCAGACAGTATCTGCATTATTTTAATACTTACATTCTCTACTGATTGAAATAACATTTAAAGGGGAGTAGTATCCAGTGAAAATAATGGGAAAGTTACATTCTAGACACAACATGGTAAGTGAAACATTAGAGCAACCCATTATCATTATTTTCCAGAGGCAATGAGAGTAATGAATTAATTTTCAGAACCCCCAAAAAATAATTAATTAAAAAGGGGGAAGGAGAATTTTCACTTGTTAGCAGGGTAGAAAATGACTGAAGTAAAGATAAGGGTCAGATCCCATAGAATACAGAATCAGGTGGTCTGGATCATCTTACAGTGATTTCTCATGGTTTAATATGGAGGAAAAGGCACCTTCTTGTCTGGCAGAGTGAAAAGTATAGCATAGTTTAGATTATTTTCATTTTTTATCTTCTGTGAAAGAGAATTGGCTGCTATGTGAATCAGAAGGCATATTACACAGAATATTGTTGCAAAATTACATAGAACTAAAAGATTAATCCAATTGCATATCCTGCTAGTTAGATAATATGTCTTAAAAAATCACAGAGGTTTGCTAGTTCTAATTTTTCTACAACTTGTTTTAGTTTCTCATACTACTCTCCAAATGAAGTGGTAAAATATTCTTTAAATACAATGCCACATTAAATGGAGTTGGACCCAGTTTAATTTATGTTGAGTTAATTTTCCTATTATCAGTTCTGATGCATGAATTTGAACTTTGGCTTGTATTCTGTACTCATGTATGATTTTTCCTGTTTCTGAGTTTTACTTCCTCTCTACTTCTCAGTGCCTTACTATGCCATATATTAATTCCTGGATTTATTTAATTTTTAAAAATTGATATTCATAAGTATTATCTGCTCAAGTAACCTAAGCTTTCTTTTCCACTCTTTGGGGATGAGTTTTCCCCCATTATATCCCTAGCTACATTCTTATGGACTCCATTATTATACTTTGATGTTTAGCTTAGTTGAATTTTAACTAAAAGAGAATGTCTTTCTTAGTTTTAGCATTATCTTCCTCCAAAGCTGGTCACTTATTGAAATTAACTGCAAAGTATATTTCTTGGATGCCAACTTTCTCTCAAGTAGCCATTTGAACCATTAATCCATCTGTTAGCAGTCATAGAAGGGTAACCCTTGCTGTTTTAAGCAGTATTTGCTCAGAATTGACATTTTTGAAGCCTTGTAGACATGTCAGTAAATAAATCCCAAAATACCTTTTAGTCATATCCAATTCTTTTGTAAACATATAGATTCTTCTAGATAGCTAGGAGAATAATAAATTTTAATCTCAGTTGTGTATATAATGAATCAGTCAAAAAGGTCTTTTTTTGAACATTTAACATCATCAATAAGTTTTAGTGTTAGAAAGAAATCTAGAGATTATAAAGCTAAACCATTCATTTTATAGATTAAAAATCTGAAACTTAGAAAGTTCAGGCAACCAGGTAACTTGTCCAAGATCACACCATTAATGGCAGAGCTAATCCAATTTTGATTTAAAACTATAGCATATTCAATAACACTAGGCTATGTCCTTCACCTATACTAGAAAATAAAAAATTGGTTTGATTATTTATTGCATATATTTGTTTTTCCCTGGTGAAAATGGGGACCTACAACATGTGCTTTCTGTCATTCAGAAAAGAGGCATGAAAAAACCTTGATGAAGACCAAAAAGGGCTATGAATAAGTGAAAATTGGAACAAAGTAGAATAATATATAAAATTGTTGGAAAGAGAGTCAGAGAGACCTAAGTTTAAATTCTGTCACTTATTAGCTGGGTGATTATGGGGAAGTCAATTAATTGATTTGTTCTGTTTCATTATATGTAAATGAGAATATAATATCATCTACATCAAAAAATTTAAGATCAAACTAGATAACATGTAAAGTAATTTGTATGCCTAAAACATATATATGTATATGTGTGTAGGTATATGTATGTGTGTACATACATTTATGCATATATATATATGCTTATACATGAAAATTTTAGTTATCATCATCAGGTTCATTCTAGTGGTTTTTTCTCTGAGCTTTCATTATTTTTATATTTTCCCCATATTACTTGTCCATATAACTTTTTTTTTAAACCCTTAACTTCTGTTTATTGATTTATAGGTGGAAGAGTGGTAAGGGTAGGCAATGGGGGTCAAGTGACTTGCCCAGGGTCACACAGCTGGGAAGTGTCTGAGGCCGGTCCATATAAATTTTGATAATTATTTTCTAGAAACTTTGCGATCCTTTCCCTTTCCCTCCTCCCAACCCTCCTTTATTCCAAAGATAAAAGGAAATATAATATAGGTTATGCATGTGCTATCATACTATACATATTTCCATGTTAATTATGCTATATAAAAGAAGAGAAGACACATATCACTTATACTAGAGAAAAACTCATGGAGGAAATAAAGTGAATCATAATCTGTTTCAGTCTGTGTTCAGAATTCATCAGTTCCTTCTAAAGAGGGAGATAGCATTTAAAATCATGAATCTCTTGGATCAAAAGACTCCTGGGGTGGAGCCAAGATGGAGGAGTAACTAGAGCAGCAACTGTAGGTTACCATGAGAATTCTCTCCAACCAAGATTAAAATATCACCACAAAATGAATGCAGGAGTGAAAGAAGCAACAAGGAGACAGAGTTGAACAACTTTCAAGAAAACAAAACAAAAGGTAGGCATAAAATATCTGGGAACTGGGGTGAGAGGAGAAAACAGCCAGCAAGGGGTTGTAGCAAAGAGTAAGAGAAAGTCAAGAGCAAGCCACACTACCCGGGCCCCTCACGCCCCACATTTCTGCTGTCACAGGTTCCAAACTTCAGTCCAAGCTAACATTCAGACCCTGAGATTGGGCCTGGGCAAATAGTTGTCCAAGCCAACCGCCATCTGTTGAAATTTCAAACCTATGGAGAAGTCTAGAGTCCCAGTCCAGGGCAATCTTGGCTAAAGGCCCAGTGTAGGCCCAGAGCAAAGCCAGGAATCCCAGTCTGGGTTTGGGATGAAGATATAATCCATGATTTGGGGTGAGGATACAGTTCACAAGTGGAGTCCCACCCCAATCTTTTTGCCCAAAATTAAGGGCAGATCCCTAGGACAGGGAAATCAAGGGTGTGCCTGACTGGATCAAGAACAGAAAGGGGCAGCTGGGTAGCTCAGTGGATTGAGAGTCAGGCCTACAGACTGGAGGTCCTAGGTTCAAATCCAGCCTCAGAAACTTCCCAGCTGTGTGACCCTGGGCAAGTCACATGACCCCCATTGCGTACCCTTGCCACTCTTCCACCTAGGAGCCAATACACAGAAGTTAAGGGTTTAAAAAATAAAGAACAGAGTGAGACCAAAAACTTGAACCTAAGCCTGGGACTAGAATTTCATCAGCCCCTGACCTGATAAAGTTCAGAGTGAGATCAAAGCTTACACCTAAGCCTAAGGAAAATCTTTAAGCTATCTGCATGTCAATGGTCAATTGAATCAGCAGAGGGATGGGCCTCTCAGAGTTTTCAGCCCTCACACCATCTGGCAAACTAGTAATAACCTAGAAAATAAGCTGAGAATAACATTGAGGAATGACTGAAGTTTAAGAGCGTAACTGAACTTCCCAGAAAACAGAGCCTACATATAATTAGATAGGAAAAATGAGCAAACAACAAACAAAGCACCTAACTCTAAAGAATTTTTATGGAAACAAAGAGCAAAGTACAGACACAGAAGGGGACAACAAAAACAAAGAAAACATTCACATAATCCAAAAGAAAAATTTGGATTGGACACAGTGTCTGGAAGAGCTCAAAAAAGACTTCAAAAACCAATTGAGATGGGCAGAGGAAAAGTAGGGAAGAGAAATGAAAGTGATTCAAAAAGAAATGGGCCAATTTTTTAAAAACATTTATTAATATTCATTTTTAACATGTTTACATGCTTCATATCCCTACTTTCCCCTTCATCCCCCCCGCTCTCCTCCCACCCATGGCCAATGCACATTTCCACTGCTTGTAACTGAACAGAGAATAGTACCCTCTTTTTACCAATAAATAAACTGAGGCCGAAAGTTTAGGCCCCTAGCTGTTAATTAGGATAAAGCAGGATAAATCCCTGCCAGTTTAGCGCATGAAAGGCAGGTGAGCCCAGGGGCTCTCCCGCCTTCTCTTCCTAAAAGGCGGGAGAGAAATTATGTTTTTGGCAAAGGCTAGGTGTTTTAACACCTGCTTAAGTCTTTGAAGGCCTTTGGTCTAATTTTAGCCTAAGCCTTTAGATTAGACTTTGAAGTATAATCATACGTTGAATTGCAAATTCAAAGAAGTAGTGTAACAGTACTACCGAGGTCTATAGTTTTTGAGGATTTAGCTTAATTAAAGCATTCGATTTGCGTTCGGATTATGCAAGATAAAGGCTTGTAGTTCTTAGGTGAGAGTAATGAAAATGGGTGTTAGTGGTAGGAGAAGAGAGGAAATGATAGCTAGGGTAGGAATTAGTGGTAGTGGTTTTTGTGATGGTGTTGTTCAGTGGAATTTTGAGTTATTAATTGAGGGGAATATAGTTAGGGTTGAGGCATAGATAATGCGTATATAAAAGAATAGGTTAAGTAGGGCCGATAGAGCTATAGCTGTGGCTATAATATTGTTGTTGTAAAATGTTAGTTCTTTTAAGATTAGTCATTTAGGTATAAATCCTGTGAGTGGTGGCAAACCTCCTAAGGATAGAAGGGTTAGTGTGATAATGATAGTTAATGTAGTAGATTTGTTTCAGAGGCTAGATAGTGAGTTAATTTTTGTTATAGAGGCAAAATTGAGAGTAATAAATAGGGTGATTGTGGCAGCAAAATAAATTAGTAGGTTTAGTAGTGTCAATGAGGGTATGATTAGAATAATAATAGTTATTCAACCTATGTGGGCAATTGATGAGTAGGCTAAGATTTTTCGCAGATGTGTTTGGTTAAGTCCTCCTCAACCTCCGAGGATAGTGGATAGGATGCCAAGGATGGTTAGTGTGGGTATGTTAAGGGATGGTGAGATTTGGTACAAGATAGAAATTGGAGCAATTTTTTGTCAGGTTAGTAGGGCTATCCCTGATAAAAGCGGGACGCCCTGAGTCACTTCCGGAACTCAGAAGTGGAAGGGGGCAAGTCCTAATTTTATAGCCAAGGCTAAAGTTATTAGCAGAGATGCTCAGTGATTAGAGATTTGAGTTATAGTCCATTGATTGGTTATTGAGGCATTGTGTATAATGGAGAATATAATGATTATAGATGCTGTTGCTTGGGTTATGAAGTATTTGGTAGCTGATTCTATGTTTTGTGTATGGTGGGGAAAGGTTATGAGTGGAATGATGGCTAGCGTATTGATTTCTAGGCCTATTCCGGCTATCAGTCAGTGGTTACTAATTAGTGTTAGTGATGTACCTATGAGTAGGCTAAGTGATAGGATGGTTTATACATAGGGGGACATTAGTATGGGAAGGATGTAAACCAACATTTTCGGGGTATGGGCCTGATAGCTTATTTAGCTGACCTTACTAGAATGTGGTGTAAAGGAAACACATAGGGTTTTGAGCTCTATAATGTGGGTTCAATTCCTACTGTTCTAGAAATAAGGGGGTTTGCACCCCTATAATTTATCCTATCAAGATAATTCTTTTATCAGACATATTTCTTATAGTTGTGGGGGGATACTTGAAAATGCAATTGGAATGGAAATGTATCATAGGCAAAGTGCTAGTGTAATGGGTAAGAAATTTTTTCATAAGAGATATATCAGTTGATCATATCGGAAACGGGGATATGATGCTCGGATTCATAGGAAAGCTGCAGTGAGAAGTATGGTTTTGATTATAAATAATATTGTGTTAATATAGGGGAAATCGTAATTCATAGGGGATCCTAAAAATAGGATAGTAGTTAATGCATTTATGGCGATGATGTTAGCGTATTCTGCTAAGAAGAATATAGGGAAGGGTCCTGCAGCGTATTCAACATTGAATCCCGATACAAGCTCGGATTCCCCTTCTGTTAAGTCAAAAGGAGCTTGATTTGTTTCGGGTAGTGTTGAGATATACCATATTATGGCTAAGGGTCATGTTGTTATAATTAGTCATATATTTTCTTGGGTGATTATTAGGTTTTTTAGGGTGAATGAGCCATTAATAAGTATAATGGATAGAAGGATAATCGCTAGCGTCACTTGTAAGAGATTGTTTGGGCTACTGCCCGTAGAGCACCAATTAGGGCATATTTAGAGTTTGATGCTCACCCTGATCAAAGAATTGAGTATACTGATAGCCTGGATAAGGCTAGAATAAATAGAAGACCCAGGTTGAGGTCGATCAGAGTTGATGGTATGGGTAGTGGGGTTCAGATTGTTAGGGCTAAGGTTAGGGCTAAAATTGGTGCGATGATGAATATAGAAATTGATGAGGTTAGGGGGCGTAGTGGTTCTTTTGTGAAGAGTTTTACGTCATCTGCGAATGGTTGGAGAATACTGTAGGGTCCAATGACGTTTGGTCCTTTGCGAAATTGTATGTAGCCAAGAACTTTTCGTTCGATGAGTGTGAGGAAGGCTACTGCTAGGAGAATTGGGACGATATAGGTTAATAAGTTAACTAGAAACACGTATTAAGGAGAGGGGTTGAACCTCTGGGGATAAAGGCTTAAGTTTTATGCAATTACCTGCTCTGCCACCTTAATGAACTCTTTTCTAGAGGGTTAATATGAATATTTAATTAATTTAGATTTTTTTCATTAATTAATATGAGGGCGCATATGACATGTGGGCCCTATTTCTCTTGTCCTTTCATACTGGGAGAAATAAATATATAGATAGAAACCAACCTGGATTTCTCTGGTCTGAACTCAGATCACGTAGGACATTAATCGTTGAACAAACGAACCTTTAATAGCCGTTGCACCATTGGGGTGTCCTGATCCAACATCGAGGTCGTAAACCCTAATTGTCGATAGGGGCTCTTAAATAGGATTGCGCAGTTATCCCTGGGGTAACTTGTTCCGTTGATCAAGAGTTTGGGTCAATTACTGGCTTGTAGGCACTTAGAAGTGTTAGTCTTGGTTATGTCATTCGGAGGTTGCTTTGTTCTCCGAGGTCACCCCAACCAAAGATTATAACTTAGATAGTTTAGACATGGTTATTATCCCTTGGGTTTATGCTATTGGTTTATAAGTTATTAATCTTAAGCTCCACAGGGTCTTATATAATTATATAATTATACCCGCCTCTGCATGGGTAGGTCAATTTCATTGATTGAGAAAAAGAGACAGTTAAACCCTCCTTGTGCCATTCATACAAGTCTCTAATTAAGAGACAAGTGATTATGCTACCTTTGCACGGTCAGGATACCGCGGCAGTTGAAGTTGGACTCACTGGGCAGGCAGTGCCTCTAATACTATGAATGCTAGAGGTAATGTTTTTGGTAAACAGGGGGGGTTAGTTTTGCCAAGTTCCTTTTATTCCTTTTAATCTTTCCTTTTAAAATGTTTCGCACTCCTGTGTTGGGTTAACAATGAATAGGGTAATGGGCTAGTTTGTGGTTATATTTACATATTTGTTAATTATTAGTGGGGTATCCATTTGCTAACTTAGGCTTGTGCGAGAAGAAATATTTCTTATTACTGATTTTAGCATTATGTCTTCTAAAGTTGAATAGAATCATCCAATAGTAGATTAGGGGGTTTGGTTATTTTATATTATTAAGTTATTAAGTATGTTTGAGCTTTAACGCTTTCTTAATGGATGGCTGCTTTTAAGCCTACAATGGATAATTAGGTTTCATTACCCTCTAATAGAGTTTGTCTACTGTATCAAATGAGTTGTCCCTTGTTCAGGGCCTATTTCCATATTGTTGTTAGTTGCATTGGTGTGGTCCTTTCGAGTCTACATCCCCAATCATGTCCACCTCAACCCATGCATTCAAGCAATTGATTATCTTCTATGTTTCCTCTCCTGCAGTCCTTCCTCTGAATGTGGGTAGCATTCTTTACCATAAATCCCTCAGAGCTGTCTTGTGTCATTGCAATGCTGCTGGTACAGAAGTCCATTACATTCGATTTTAACATAGTATATCACTCTCTGTGTACAATGTTCTTCTGGCTCTGCTCCTTTCCCGCTGCATCAGTTCATGGAGGTCTTTTGAGTTCACCTGGAACTCCTCATGTTTATTATTCCTTTTAGCACAATAGTATTCCATCACCAGCATATACCACAATTTGTTCAGCCATTCCCCAATAGATGGGCATCCCCTCATTTTCCAGTTTTTTGCCACTACAAAAAGCGCAGCTATAAATATTTTTGTACAAGTCTGTTTATCTATGATCTCTTTGGGGTACAAACCCAGCAATGGTATGGCTGGATCAAAGGGCAGGCATTCTTTTATAGCCCTTTGAGCATAGATCCAAATTGCCATCCAGAATGGTTGGATCATTTCACAACTCCACCAGCAAAGCATTAATATCACAATTTTGCCACATCCCCTCCAGCATTCATTACTCTCCCCTTCTTTCATTTTAGCCAATCTGCTAGGTGTGAGGTGATACCTCAGAGTTGTTTTGATTTGCATTTCTCTAATTATTAGAGATTTGGAACACTTTCTCATGTGCTTATTGATTCTTTTGATTTCTTTACCTGATAATTGCCTATTCATGTCTCTTGCCCATTTTTCAATTGGGGAGTGGCTTGATTTTTTATACAATTGATTTAACTCCTTGTATATTTGAGTAATAAGACCCCTGTAAGTTTTTTGTTATAAAGATTTTTTCCCAATTTGTTGTTTCCCTTCTAATTTTGACTACATTGTTTTTCTTTGTACAAAAGCTTTTTAGCTTGATATAATCAAAACCATTTAATTTACATTTTGTAATTTTCTCTAACTCTTGCTGGGTTTTAAAATCTTTCCTTTCCCAGAGATCTGATAGGTATATTATTTTGTGTTCACTTAACTTATTTATAGTTTCCCTCTTTATATTTAGGTCATTAACTCATTCTGAATTTATCTTGGTGTAGGGTGTGAGATGTTGATCTTAACCTAAACTTTCCCATATTGTTTTTCAAATTTCCCAGCAGTTTTTGTCAAATAGTGGATTCATATCCCAAAAGTTGGGCTCTTTGGGTTTATCATACACTGTCTTGCTGACATCATTAACCCCAAGTCTATTCCACTGATCCTCCCCTCTATCTCTTAGCCAGTACCATATTGTTTTGATGACTGCTGCTTTATAGTATAGTTTAATATCTGGTACTGCTAGGCCCCCTTCCTTCACATTTTTTTTCATTATTTCCCTTGATATTCTTGATCTTTTGTTATTCCAAATGAAATTTGTTATAGTTTTTCCTAATTCAGTAAAGAAGTTTTTTGGTAATTTGATAGGTATAGTGCTAAATAGGTAAATTAATTTGGGTAGAATGGTCATTTTTATTATGTTAGCTCATCCTACCCATGAACAATTAATGGCTTTCCAATTGTTGAGATCCAGTTTTATTTGTTTGGAAAGTGTTTTGTAGTTGTTTTCGTATAATAGCTGTGGTTGTTTTGGAAGAGATTCCCAAGTATTTTATATTGTCTAGGGTGATTTTAAATGGTGTTTCTCTTTCTACCTCTTGCTACTCTAATGAGTTGGAAATACATAGAAATGCTGATGATTTATGTGCATTTATTTTGTATCCTGCCACTTTGCTAAAGTTGTTGATTATTTCTACTAGCTTCTTAGTTGATTCTCTAGGATTTTTTAAGTATACCATCATATCATCTGCAAAGAGTGATAGCTTAGTCTCCTCCTTGCCTATTTTGATACCTTCAATTTCTTTTTCTTCTCTAATTGCTATTGCTAGTGTTTCTAGTACTATGTTGAATAATAGAGGTGATAATGGGCATCCTTGTTTCACTCCTGATCTTATCGGGAAGGCTTCAAATTTATCCCCATTGCATATAATGCTTGTTGATGGTTTTAGGTATATACTGTTTATTATTTTTAGGAAAGGTCCTCTATTCCTATACTTTTTAATGTTTTCAATAGGAATGGATACTGTATTTTTTCAAAGGCTTTTTCAGCATCTATTGAGATAATCATGTGATTTTTGTTTGTTAGACTATTGATATGGTCAATTATGTGGATGGTTTTCCTAATGTTGAACCATCCTTGCATTCCTGGTATAAATCCCACATGATCATGATGGATGATCTTCTTAATTACTTACTGGAGTCTCTTTGCTAATAGTCTATTTAAAATTTTTGCATCTATGTTCATTAGGGAGATTGGTCTATAGTTTTCTTTCTCTGTTTTTGGTCTAGCTGGCTTTGGGATCAGCACCATATTTGTGTCATAAAAGGAATTTGGTAGGACTCCTTTGCTTAGCATATCAAATAATTTGTATAGTATTGTGATTAGTTGCTCTTTGAATGTCTGATAGAATTCACTTGTGAATCCATCAGGTCCTGGTGATTTTTTTCTTAGAGAGTTCTTTGATGCTTTCTTCAATTTCTTTTTCTGATATGAGATTATTTAGGTATTCTATTTCTTCTGCTGTTAATCTAGGCAATTTATATTTTTGTAAATATTCATCCATATCTCCTAAATTGTTATATTTGTTGCCATATAATTGGGCAAAATAGTTCTTAATGATTGCCTTAATTTCCCCTTCATTAGAGGTGAGGTCTCCCTTTTCATCTTTAATACTGTCAATTTGGTATTCTTCTTTCCTTTTTCTTTTTAGATTGACCAGTACTTTGTCTATTTTATCTGTTTTTTTCAAAGTACCAGCTCCTAGTCTTATTTATTAATTCAATAGTTCTTTTACTTTCAATTTTATTGATTTCTCCCTTAATTTTTAGTATTTCTAATTTAGTTTTCATCTGGGGATTTTTAATTTGCTCACTTTCTAATTTTTTGAGTTGCATACCCAATTCATTAATCTCTGCCCTCCTTAATTTGTTAATATATGCACTCAAGGATATAAATTTCTCCCTGAGTACTTCCTTGGCAGCATCCCACAGAGTTTTGTAGGATGTCTCATCATTGTCATTCTCTTCAATGAAATTGTTGATTGTTTCTATGATTTCTTCTTTGACAAATTGGTTTTGGAGAATCATATTGTTTAATTTCCAATTGGTTTTTGATTTGCCTGTCCAGGTCCTCTTACTAATTATTATTTTTATTGCATCATGATCTGAGTAGGTTACATTTATTATATCTGCTCTTTTGCATTTTTTTGCAATGATTCTATGCCCTATTACATGGTCAATCTTTGTGAATGTACCATGTGCAGCTGAAAAGAAGGTGTATTCCTTTTTGTCCCTATTTCTTTTTCTCCACATATCAATTAAATCTAATTTTTCTAGGACTTCATTCACCTCTCTTACCTCTTTCTTATTTATTTTTTGGTTTGATTTATCTAGATCTGAAAGAGGAATATTTAGATCTCCCACTATTATGGTTTTACTATCTATTTCCTTCTTAAACTCTGCCATTTTCTCCTTTATGAATTTGGATGCTATACCACTTGGTGCGTATATATTGAGCAGTGTTATTTCCTCATTTTTTATACTGCCTTTAATCAGGATGTAATGACCTTCCCTGTCTTTTTTAATCTCATCTATTTTTACTTTGGCTTTGTCAGAGATCATAATAGCCACTCCTGCCTTCCTTTTTTTATTTGACGCCCAAAAAATTTTGCTCAAGCCCTTATAACCTTAAACTTGTGTGTGTCTACCCACCTCATATGTGTTCTTGTAGACAACATATGGTAGGATTTTGGTTTCTGATCCACTCTGCTATTTGCTTCCATTTTATGAGTGAGTTTATCCCATTCACATTCAGAGTTACAATTATCAGTTGTGCATTCACTGATGTTTTTGTATCCTCCCCTAGACCCACCCCTTCTTCTTACACTATTTTCTTTTAAACCTGTGGTTTGCTTTGAGCTGGTATTCCTTATCCCCTCCCTTGATTGACTTCCCTTTCTGCCTCCTCCCTTGTTATTCCCCTCTTTTTGTTTTTTAAAGGCCTAATGAATTCCCTCTCCCTTCTTCTCCCCTCCCTTTTTTAACCTCCCCACTCCCCTGCTCCCTTTGGTTTGTCCCTTCTGACTTTCTCAGTAGGGTTAGATAGAGTTTTTTATCTGAATGGATAATAAAGCTACTCTTCCCTCTCTGGGTTGATTACACTGAGAGTAAGGTTTGATTATTCCCTCTTAATGCTCTCTTCCTTTCCTTCTTATAATAGTATTTATCCTCTCCCCTTCCCATGCCCTCTTTGTGTGTAATAGAATATCCTATTTTTCTTATTTACTCAGATTTTTCTTGCTGTCCCCTACTATTCCCGCCCCCTCTTTACCACCCCTCCATGTCATCTTAGACCATTTAGTATCCTCTCCTCTCACTATGGATTATTCTTCTGGTTGCTATAATAGTGAATAATATAATAGTGAATAGAGTTCACTACAGAGAATTATACATAGCATTTCTCCACCTAGTAATACATATAAATAGATCTTATTTAAGCCCTTAAAGAGTCAAGTTTAAAGGATTATGAGTTTTCTCTCTTTTCCCTCTGTTTCTCATTTGCCTTTTCATGTTTCTCTTGATTTTTGTGGTTGGGTATCAAACTTTCCATTTAGTCCTGGTATCTTTTGTGCAAAAACTTGGAAATCTTCAATTTTGTTGAATGCCCATACTTTCCCCTGAAAGTATATAGTCAGTTTCGATGGGTAATTGATTTGTGGCTGAAGGCCCAGCTCTCTTGCCTTTCTAAATATTGTATTCCAAGCCTTGCAGTCTTTTAGCGTGGAGGCTGTCATATCCTGTGTGATCCTTATTGGTGCTCCTTGATATTTGAATTGTCTCTTTCTGGCTTCTTGTAAGGTTTTTTTCTTTTACTTGAAAGCTCTTGAATTTTGCTATTATATTCTTGGGTGTTGACTTTTCTGTGTCCAGTGTAGAGGGTGATCTATGGATCCTTTCAATGTCTATATTACCCTCTTGTTGTAGAACTTCAGGGCAATTTTGCTGAATAATTTCTTTAAGTATGGAGTACAAGTTTCTTTTTTTTTTTTAAACCCTTAACTTCGGTGTATTGTCTCATAGGTGGAAGAGTGGTAAGGGTGGGCAATGGGGGTCAAGTGGCTTGCCCAGGGTCACACTGCTGGGAAGTGGCTGAGGCTGGGTTTGAACCTAGGACCTCCCGTCTCCAGGCCTGACTCTCACTCCACTGAGCTACCCAGCTGCCCCCCCTAAGTTTCTATTAATTTCTGCCTTTTCTCGAAGACCAATGATTCTCAAATTGTCTCTTCTAGACTGGTTTTCTTGGTCTGTCAGTTTCTCATTGAGATATTTCATGTTTCCTTCTATTTTATCAGTCTTTTGACTTTGTTTTATTTGTTCTTGTTGTCTTGAGAGATTGTAGGCTTCTAAATGTTCGATTCTAGCCTTTAAAGACTGGTTTTCAGCTATAATCTTTTGGTTTGCAGCTATAATCTTTTGGTTTTCCTTTTCAATCTGGTCATTTCTGGTCTTCAGTTGACTTGTCTCACTTTCCAATTGCGAAATTCTGCCTTTTAAACTGTTATTTTCTTGCCATATTTCTTCTATCTTCCTCAACATCTCATTTTTGAACTCTTCAATAGCTTGTGACCAGCTTTCATTTTTTGGGGGGGATGTTTGGTTATTTGTTTGTTCTCCTCTATTGTCTGGATTTTCTCTGTGTAAAAGTTGTCGAGTGTTCCAGAGTGTCTCTTAGTAATCTTTTTCTTCTGGGCTTCCCTATGGCTTGCCATTTCTAGCCCTGCCCCTTTTCAGCTTTGTCTTCACACTCAGGGTCTGCCTGCGCTTTCTAAGCTTCCAATGGCTCTGGTCTTCTTGTCCTCGGGGTCAGGCCTCCTGGTAGTCCCCGGTCTGCCCCTCTGCCAGAGGCTCCTTCAGCGGTCTCGGGGGCTGCTTCCACAGCCCCACTCCAGTCTTCACCAGGTCCTCACTGGATGTCCTAGCCTGTGCTGGAAATCTTTATTCACGCCTAGGGCACTGCCTTCACTCCTGCTTAGGAGGGGAAAGTCCTTGCTTTATAGATCTTTATTCTCCCCCGGGGCAGAGCCTTCACCAGGGCAAGACACTGTGAAAATTCCCTGTGTTAGAGTTCTTTATTCAGCCTGGGGCAGAGCCTTCCCCCACATAGACGCTGGGGAAAGTCCCTGCATTAGCGATCTTTCTTCGTGCTGGTGCAGAGCCTTCACTCGAGTATATGCTCGGGAAAGTCTGTGTGTCCCCTCAGCCACTTGGGGTCCCACGTCTGGCAGCTCACAGGCTCAAGCCCTGGGGCTGCTAGTGATTTACTGGTTGCCCCAATCCTGTTTTCACTCTTGTACATTGGCCTTGGTGCTGTGCGTGGTGTGGGGGGGTGGAGGGGCTTCTTTCTCTCGCGTTTTAGTGAGAGCTGTTTCACCCCTTTATAGCGTGGAAATGCCCTGATTCTGTGTACCTTCAATGCTGCGCCCTGTTGTGAGGTTCCTTCGTTAGTCTGGATTCGTTTTTATGTCCCCTTGAGGAGTCTTGTATGCATGGGTTAGGAGAGATCGAGCAGCTGCTCCTTACTCTGCCTCCATCCGAAATGGGCCAATTTTAAAAGGAGAACCCAACACTGATAGAGGAAAATCAAGGCTTAAAAATCAGAATTGACTATCTAGAAACTAATGATTTCATGAGAAATCAAGAAACAATAAAGAAGAATCAAAGGAATGGAAAAAAAAGAGGAAAACATGAAATATCTTAATAAATCTCTCTGAGTTCTCATAGGTCTTTGTCCTGCTGATAATCATTAGGTATTTTGATAATGATCATCATACTTTATTGTTTACAATTTTGTACTAGTTCTCTTCACTTTACTTTGCATCAATTAATATGTCTTTCTAGATTTTTGTGATCAGATTGTTCATCATTTCTTAGGGTACAATTGTATTCCATTACAATTATATACCTTAAATTATTCAGCCATTCTGAAATTGATGGATGTCTGTGTTAGTTAAAATCACTTGGGGTTCTTTTTGGAAGGATTGAACCTCAATATAGTGTTTGACAAACTTCTGTGGACGTGTGGGGGTCCTTAAAACTACATTTCCCGTGGTCCAACGGGTTTCATGGGTTTCCTGTTTTGGATGACGTATTAAAGGTGAGGGACTATTTTAAGTAGGGGGTAGTGACTTGGAACTTCCTCTTTTTAGTTACCTGAGCTTCAGGAGAGAGGAAGGTAAATGGCTGAGGTGAGGTTGGAATAGCTTTTCTTACAGGTGAGAGGTCAGTTTATCTCTATCAGCATGGCTTTTATTAAAATACTATTCTTCCTCTTGATCTCGGCCCTCATCATTTTTAATCATAACACGTCCCTGATAGGTTTCAGTTCTTTGCCACCACAAAAAGAGCTGCTAAATATTTTTTTACAAGTACTTGTCTTCTATTTTTGATATCTTTGGCACACTGACCTAGTACTGTTATTATTGAGGATATCAGAGAATATGCACATCACATTCTAATTTTTTTCCAGTTCTGGAATATAGATAAGGAAATACAATGGAATGAATTTTTGTTATGTTGTAGAGGTAAGTTATAAATCCAATCCTGACAGATTTTTAAATAGGACATTTAAAATTGAATATAAACTAAAAATGTCCCCCCCTTTATTTAGAATATTTTTCCATGACTAAATGATTCATGATTTTCCCCACACTTTTTCCTTCCCCCCTCCTAGAGATGACAAGCATGGTTTATACATGTATCATTGTTCAAAACCTATTTCCATGTTATTCATATTTACAATAGAGTGATTTTTAACCTCAAAACCTCAATCATATTGAAATGGGGTACCTCAGATAACAAGTCCAGACACCCAAAAGTTCAAATTAATGAAACCAATATTTATTTATTAATCTACTGATTAATAAACATACCTAGCTGACCAAGACAATCTTCCTAGTGAAGGTTGCCCTGAACTGAAATTAAAATGCAGTTTTATAGGGTTCAAGACACAAAGAGAATAATGTTCATTACATAGCCTTGAAGCAAACATTATATTGTCTGAGGTTGGTAGTGCAGGGCTTTCCACTGTTATCTCTTACCCTGGTCTGTGAGACAGCTATAGGGAGTTATTTTCTCATGTGAGTGTTATTTTTGAGCTGTCTGGCCTTCACAGGAAGGCCTTGACGTCTACTTTCCCTCAGGGAAAAAACAGGTTTTCTGGACAATGACTTAGTTTACCTCACTTCAATATTCCTATCTAACCATGTGATTAATCATGTTTTTCTTCTGTGTTTCTACTGCCACTATTCTTTCTCTGGAGGTGGATAGCATTCTTTCTCATAATTATCTCTAGATAAGTGATTCCCAAAGTGGGTGCTATCGCCCCCTGGTGGGTGCTGCAGTGATCCAGGGGAGCAGTGATGGCCACAGGTGCATTTACATTTCCTATTAATTGCTATTAAAATTTAAAAAAATTAATTTCCTGGAGGCTAAGTAATATTTTTTTCTGGAAAGGGGGCAGTAGGCCAAAAAAGTTTGGGAACCACTGCTCTAGATTGTACTGGATCATTGCATTGCTACTAGTAGAGAAGTCCATTATATTCAATCATGCCACGATGTATCTGTTTCCATGTACAATGTTCTACTGGTTCTGCTCCTTTTGCTCAGAATCAATTCTTGGAGGTCTTTCCAGTTCACATATAAATCCTCTAGTTCATCTTTCCTTTCAGCAAAATAATATTCCATCACCATCAGATACCACAATTTGCTCATCCATTCCTCAATAGATGGAACATATTTTCCCTCATTTTCCAATTTTTTACAATCACAAAGAGTGAAGCTATAAATATTTTTGAACAAGTATTTTCCCTTATTATCTCTTTAAGGTACAAACCCTGAAGTGGTATAACTGAATCAAAGGGCAGGTATTCCTTTAAAGCCCATTTAGCAAAAATCCAAATTGCCCTCCAGAATTTTTGGACCAATTCACATCTCCATCAGCAGTGTATTAGTGTCCCAATTTTGCCACATTCCCTCCAACATTTATCACTTTCCTTTGCTACTATATTGACCAGTCTGCTAGGTGTAAGGTGGTACCTCAGAGTTGTTTTTATTTGCATGTCTCTAATCAAAAATGATTTAGGACACTTTTTCATGTGTTTATTGATAGTTTTGATTTCTTCATGTGAAACTGTCTTTTCATTTCCCTTTACCATTTGTTGATTGGGTAATGGCTTGAATTTTTGCAAATTTGACTTAGTTCCTTATATATTTTGGAAATTAAACCTTTTTCAGAGAGTTTTGTTATAAAAAATGTCTTAGAAAAAAACCCTTTTTCTACATTCATGCATTTCCATGCAAAAGCTAATGCTAGCAACATCTTGGGGGAAAATGTTTGAAAACAAAACAAAGGGTTTGAAGTGCTTTAGAGTGCTTTAAGCTTAAGACTTGATCTTCTAAACTTTTACCATGACTTAAAGCTATTCAATAAATATTTTGTACCTATAATTTCTTCCTTGATCTATACCATTACAGGAACAATGTAATTGTTTCCTTTCTCCTTTTGATATACAAGAACAAAGAAGGTTCTCTGATTATCTAAGAAGAGATCTGGTCACAAAGCAAGAATGAGAGGCAAAAGAAAAGCAACACAATCAATCCTTCTTATATCTCAGTAATTATATATATAAAATCATTAGCATCACTACCTTCACCTATGTGCATCATATTCTAGTCTCCCTATTAATTTTGTCCATGTCCTTCCATGAATCTCCCATAAAAAGATTGTAATAATATTCTAGTGGTTCTAAATTAGATACTTGAATGTTACATGGGTAACAGTTCAATACTTTTGCTGTCTAGCTTATCTCTCTTTATGGATTTCTGATTGACTCACATCCTTTCTGATGGTACTTCCTGTATGATTTTTGGTATCATTTTTTGCTCCCTCAGTCATCGTTGTTAATGTAGCTATTTTCTTCAAGATACACAGTAGAACCCATAGTTTTTGAAAGAAGTATTGAATTTGCTATTATTATTCTGTGTACATCCCCAGGGATTAGTGCAGTAATTGGCACAGGTTAGGTATTTGTTAAATGCTTGTTGATGGATTCAATGAATAGATAGACTTGAAAATGGTTATGTATCAAGAGCCAAAGAGTAGTTGAGAGGAACAAACACCTACTCAAAAGAACCTTGAATTCTTTATTAATGTGGCAAACATTTTTTTTTATTTCATCTTTGCAAGAATGGGTATTCATGAGCCAGTGTTACAGCCTGCAAGAAAGTATGAAATATGGGAGCACACAGGCTCCTTTTATCCTAGTCTCTAATGCAGAGACGGTCTTTGCCCTCCTTCACCCCTGGCCAGTTACTTGAGAGTTACAATCTTATCCTGCAAGCTAGCCAATTGGTACATGCAATTTACTAAGCCTATTTTCCAGATTATTCAAGTGGGTTTTAACCAATCAAAACAAGGACTATTTAAATACTATCTGTATGCAGATAAACAGTCTTTGTTTTGATTGGCTAAAACCCACTTGAATAATTAGTGTGTTCCAATTAGCTACTGGGGAAATGGGGCTTAAGCTAGGAATATGAAGCTTAACTTGTTTTGACAGAAAGACTTCCTGACTCCATCTTAGTGATTCATTGAGAGGAGTCCAATTTCTTACTGAACTTCATCCTTTACAGTAGCAAATAATGATTAGAGGTCAGTTTAGAAGAAGGGGGCTAATATGATGACCTGAGGATATATTTTTAACAATGACTAAGATTAATGCAAAAATAGCAGTTATTTAGTTTAGAATGACAGAAAAGTGGAATGATAAATTAATATTATTGGAATTTTAAAAATTGGCAGGAAAATATTTGGTCACATATAATAGTATTATAAAAGGGAGAGTTAATTATGTTTGTAGGTTTCCTAATATTGAACCAGTTCTGGTATTAATCTCACTTAGTCACAGAGTATGATTTTTGCAATATATTGCCATAATCTCCTTACTAATATCTTATTGGTGACAGGCTTAACTGTCACTTCTGTTAACAGACATTTTCCTTATTAGTTAAACCTAGTCTCCCTAACTTGTTAAGTCCCCATCTTTTGTCATTTCTGTCTCCTACACACCCTTCTGTACCCACATATAGTATTTATCTCCCCTGGTTTTCCCCATAAGACTAGTCATATCCCCATCGAATCATGTGATCAAGCAAATTTTTTTTTCTGTGTTTCTCCTCTCACAGTTCTTCCTCTGGACATGGATAGCATTCTTTCTCATAAGTTCCTCAGAAGGGATTTATGGAAAAGAACGCTACTCACATTCAGAGGTAGAACTACAGGAGTGGAAACAGAAGAAAAACAATTGCTTGAACACATGGTTTGAGGCTGACATGATTGGGGATGTAGACTCGAAACTACCACACCAATGCAACTATCAACAATTTGGAAATAAGCCTTGATCAATGACACATGTTAAAACCAGTGGAAATAAACATCAGCCATGGGGGAGACGGGGAAGCTGGGATGGGGGGATGAAGGGAAAAGTAAGAGCATGAATTATGTAGCCATGTTAACTTTTCAAAAAATAAATATTAATAAATGTTTAAAAAAATAAAGACTAAGGATAGATTCCTAAAAAAAACCAAAACAATAAGTTCCTCAGAACCATTCTCTATCATTGCTTTGTTGCTAGTAGAAAAGTCCATTACATTTGATTGTACCACAGCGTATCAGTCTCTGTGTACAATGCTCTCCTGGTTCTGCTCCTTTTACTCTGCATCAATTCCTGGAGGTCATTTCAGTTCACATGGAATTCCTCCAATTCATTATTCCTAAGCACAATAGTATTCTATCACCAACAGATACTTAAGTTTGTTTTTTGTAAACAGTATATTGTGGAATTGTGTTTTTAATCCATTTGACTATCTACTTCTGTTGTAAGAGTGAGTTCATTCCATTGACATCCATAGTTAGAATTGCTGTGTATTTCCCTTCATTCTATTTTCATCTATTGATGCTTCTTTCTCTTTGTATTTTTATCCTTTCCCTACTCAAAAATTTCTTTTTCCTTTTGTTTGCCTTCTGATACTTTTCTCCCTTAATCTTTCCTCCTTCTTATGACCTCCTGTTCTCTTAATCCTCTTTTCTAATACTTTGTATTGAGTAAGATGGATTTCCATACCCAAGTAAGTGTGTGCATATATACATATATAATATGTACTATTATGAGGAAATTAGAAAGTTATATATTTAATGTAGAATAACATCCAGGCTGTCTCTAAAGATCTGAGAGTTCCAACAATGGAATGAAGGGAAGGAAACTGTTTTCCTTGAAGATTCTGGTCAAGACTGAGCTAGGGAGTTGCTGCTTTTACCTGTCCCAGTGGAGAGCCAAGGAGTGTGGATTTATCCCAGAGAAGGAAGACCTGCCAATAAAAGATAAAGTGAACAAGAAGATCTAACTGAGGTGGTGGACATCCCAGTCTGAGACAAGCTCCTTGATTTAACTTTTCCTGGATTTCCTTTCCTGTGCACCTATTTTCCTGTACCTTCAAGAGGAGCAGAAGTGGACAAAACTCTGTGAGAGACCCAATTCCCTTCCAGCCTGTAGTAGTCTGTGTTAGAGCAGGGCAGTCTCTGACCCATCCCCTAGCCCTTGTGTGTTGGTCTTTTAGTGTTTAGGTTAGTGTGGCCTTTCCCCATTATTCCTAATTCCTAGTCATTATTAAACCTGTGTTTATAAATCCTTTTGTCTCAGTATTACTCAGTTATTTGTTGATTTAATAGACTCCCTGGTGAGGTGGATCTGAGAGGCAGTTGGGATCCTAACTGTTACTCCCTCCAATTGCCAAACCCATTCTTGATTTGTGTTTCCCCAACTTGTTAGATCCCAATCTATTGTTCTGTCCTGTCTCCTTCTCTTCCTTCCTCTGAACTCAGAGAATATTTAAGTTACCTACCAGTGTTTCCCCATAAAAGTATATATACATATTCTTTCATTTTTGAAACATTATAGATGAGAATAAGGTTCAATCATTATCTACTATGCTCTAATTTCCTCTCCATCATAAAAAATCTTGCCTAACTCTTCTATGTGAGATTATTTTTCCTATTCTTCCCCATCCTTTCCCCTTTCCCCTCTTTATCATCCCTCCATTTTTTCTTTTGAGATCATCCCAAAGAAATCAACTTACACCTATATCCTCTAAGCATACTCTTTCTAACTGACTAACCAGTGATAAATATCTTTAAAAGTTACATGTATCTTCTCATTTGTGAAGGTTAACAATTTAATTTGATTAAGTTTGTTGTGGTTGCTTACTCATGTTTATTTTGTATACCCCTGAAGTCCTATGTTTGAGGTCAAATTTTCTATTCATCTCTGGTCTTTCATCATAAATACCTGAAATTCCTCTACATCATTAAAAATCCTATTTTTCCCCTCTTGGTAGGATTAAATTCAGTATTATTTGGTAGGATATTCCTTGTTGCAATCCTCAGTCATTTGCTTTCTGGAATACCATGTTCCAAGCTTTCCTTTCTTTGTTTTGGCTATCTGATAAATCTTAAATGATCCTTTTCTATGGCTTAATGATAACTATGCACAGTGGTGGTCTAGCCATTGATTCAAGAGACTGGAAAGCTGTCAGTCACAATGCAGTTGTTTATTGAGAAAGAGAGAAATACCTGGGGGAAAGTCCCTCATGTCCTTGAACTATTACCTACTCCATTGTAACCCTCAGAATTCAGTCAAAACACTCTTTTGTTGGTTAGAGGTCTTAATTTACATAACCATGTAGATTCTATTGGAACACTCTGGTCAGGGCTTGGTTAGATGTTCTAATCTGCATATTCACTCAGAATGCAGATAGATATAAGGTACTTGGAGTAAGGTTTACAGAAACTGGGAGAAAACACAAACTTATTACCATCTTACAGTTTCAACTTGAAGGACACATCCCATAATTCCAAAAATACTTTGTATAGTATAGTAAAGACATAATTTGTTTCTGTCTCACCCAGGTATTTAAGAGACCTTTGTATTCTGGATAGGTTGAAGCAATCCTAGAAGAGACCAATTTCCCTGGGTACTAAGTATATTCATTTTAGATATCTTAATAACTATTACCTTGAGAACAACACACTAATTTCTCACTCCACATAATAACTAAATTATATTTTTTCTATCTTATTTTAGCATTTTATCTTTGAGAAGAAATGTCAGGAATTTGGCTATAACATTCCTGGGAATTTTCCTTTTGGAATCTTTTCTTCAGAAAATGATCAATGAATGCTTATAATTTTTTCAACTCTGATTCTAAGATATCTAGGCAGATTTCCTTTATAATTTCTTGATAAATGATGTCTAGGATATTTTGTTTGCTGTTTCCTATAGAAAGTCTAAATTTCTTAAATTATTTCACAAATTATTTTTTAGATTTGTAATTTTTCAGGTGACATATTTTTATATGTATATATATTTTTCTATGTTTGTTATTACAACTTTGTTTTATTGTTTCTTGGTGTATTATGAAGTCATCAGCTTCCACTTGGCCAATTCTAATTTTAAGGAATCATTTTCTTTAGTTTTGTACCTTTTTTAAAAAAAAAAAACATTTGGACAACTCTGTTTTTTAAAGTCATGTGTTCTTTAGTATTTTTATGTTATTTTGTCAAGTTGTCAATCCTCTATAATTTTCTTGTGTTTCTATCATCTTTTTACTAAGCTATTACTTAATTATTAATTATTCATTGATTTTTTACTTTTTATCTCCTTCTTTGACTTTGCTTGGAATTCTTCCTGATCTTCTTTCCAATCTCCATTTTTATTAGAGACTTTGCTTGAATATATTTCACACATTATAGGATTTTTTCCTGAGTTTGTGTTTTGACCCTCTCTGTTGTCCTAATAGCATTTTATCTTTATGTTCTTTTAAAATTTTTGTCAATTTTCCCAGTCTATTCTTTTACCTTGAACTTTTCTAGTTCAAGTTATAAGTAATAAGTGACTCTTTACTTTTGGGGGGAGTTGTCACTGTTCTAAGCTTCAGATTTTTTCACTCCATTGTTTTCATAGCTAGTTCTGGGAGCCTGTGGTTTTTGGTATTTTAAAGGCAATATAATTCAGGAAGAGGTGTTGTTATGGTTACCTTAGCTTGTATTCTGGTCCTTACCAGGATGGAATCCCTGATCACTCACACAATACTTCTTAGAACTACAAATGGAATTGTCTCTGATTCCTTGTAGCTTCAAGTGTACCTCTCCAACTTGGATCTGCAACCTAGAACTGGGAATGAAGAATAGAGTTGCCACCTGAAACCTGGTACTATGCCACTACTAGCACAAGTATTCCTTGGACTCTTTCACCATGTGTCTAATTCCCTTACTATCTCTAGGTAGCAAAAACTTCCAATCCTCTTGCTGCCACTTCCACTGAAAGTTCCAAGACGTACTAGACCTTGCTTAACTTTTGTTAGTCTCCCATCCCACAGACAATAGGACCTTTCCTTCTGAATTCCTAAATTTTCCTGGGCTGAAAAATGTATTATCCTGACTTTTTGTTGGTTATGAGATTTTAGAGTTTGATGATTTAGTTCAAAGGTGTTTATAAAGAATGCTGGAAAATTACCATGAGGATGATACCTTTATTCTGCTATTTTGATTCTTTGCTCTACTGGCTATTTTAAACTGGTTGTTCTATGGCATATCGAATTGAAAAATTTCAAACATATTTCCCTATAAACTACTCCTTTCTCAAACTTTCCTTATACTATTGTGGAAACAACCAATTCCGCAGTCACTCTAATTTGCAAACTTTGTGTTATCCTCAACTTTTAACTTTTTTTCATCCTTCATATCCAATTCAATACTAAATATTGTCATGTCTCTCTTCAAAACATTACTTATGTATGTACTCTTCTCTCTAACCAGTCATTGCCCTATTTAGTACCATCATTGTTTCTCATCTTTAAGATCACAGCAACCTTCTATTTGATCTCCCTGATGCTAGCCTCTTTATACTCAAATCTATCTTTCATAAAATTGTAAAAGTAATTTTGTTAAAATATATGTCTGACCATTACCCTCTCTATTTAGTAAGCTCTGTCCTTTCTCTCTTACATATAGAAATACATATGTACACACAAGCACATAATTTATTTATGTAAATGTGTGTATATGTGATATATTATACATGTATATGCATGTGTGCATATACATACATATATAGTTATATATACACACAACGTATAGGTATATATACACATACACACACCTTTCTAGCATTCTTCTGCCTTACTACTCCACACATATTCTACAATGCAGAGCTACTTGTTACTTCTCACAAATAATACTCTTTCATTTGTAACATTTCAATGGCTATCTCCAATGACTGAAATGCTTTCTCTCCTCACCTCTTGACAACTCTGGCTCCTTTCAAAACACAGATGAAATCTTGCCATTTGTAGAGTCCTTCTCATTTTCATCCAGGCACTTGAGCCTTCTCTTCTAAGATTACCTTACTTTTGCTTTATATCTATAGAGTATACATCTATTTTTTAAACATTTTTCCTTCATTCATATATAAGCTAGTGTTACTAACACACTTAATACATTTTTAATTATTTAATGTCATAATGTCATATGAAAGAACTAAGTACATTTAGGTTGGAGAAGAAAGGAAGGATTTAGAGAGGACATGATATTTGTGTATATGAAGGCTTGTCATATGAAAGATATGCTTTTTTAAAGCCCTAAATAACATAACTGAAAGCAAATGTTTCAAAGCTGCAAGGAGTCAGATTTAGAGTTGATATGAAGACAAATTTCCCTATAGCTAGAACTTTCTAATAGCATAACCATTTGCCTCTAGAGTTTGTCATATGAATTTTCTAACTGAAGTGGTAAAGTTAATTCATATCCAGCTCAGAAATCTAACTAACTAAAAAAACTAACAATCACTTGGGAGAAAAAATAAGAAAGAGATAATAGTTTTAATATACAGTTCACATTTTCTTCTTAGAAGATGTATCTGTTTATGTCCATGGGATATCTCACAAGACAGATTCATTTTTAGGTATGAGTTGGACCATATAGTCAATGAAGATACTTTCAAGTCCCAAATTCTATGATTCCATAAGAGATTGATTTAAAAGATACTTATTCTCACTCATTGAAAAATCCTTTTATTTATTCTAGGATGGAGTCCATCATATTTTATACATCTTTGCTCTCTACTGGCTTATAGAGAGGCTATCTATTATTATAGCAAATTTTGGAAGTATCTGGGGTCCTCCATCTGGATATTAGAAGAAATAGATAAGGGATATTTTAGAGTATTAAACCCAAACCCAGAGGCCTTATGCTTAATATCAAATTTTCCACTTTCTACCCAAACAACTTTATTAAAATCTAGTAATTTAAATATGTTTAAAATGTGTTCATTTTTAAAATATGCTATCTTCTCTGAAGAATACAATTATTTTTATAACCTTAGTTTTTAAAATGCAGTTCTAAAAAAATTTTGATGCATTTGACCCATTTAAAAATATCTAAATTTTAAAATAGCTCTCATAACAAGTTCTTTTCTGCCAGAAACCTCAGATGCACTAGGAGAATTCTAACACTTGTTATTTAGTGAATTCTTTAATAGGATAATATATATACATTTATATTTCTGCACTTTATGGATGCTATGAATATGAAACATACCTTATCTGAAGTATGCCCATATTACACGGATTTAAACAAAATTTTCAGTTATTAATTATATACACTTTTTATTCTTTAATGAATTATGCAGTTATTTCATCTACCAATCCCATCTGTTGATTTTTCTATTTTAATTTCTGTTTCTACACAACAATGCAATATTCCTGCAGAGACCATACAATGTAGTTGTTTTGTTTTTAAATACAGAGATATGGACATAAATAAGGAAGTATATGTGTTTGTGTGAATGTGTGTGTATGTGTACATGTGCCTGAGGAAGTCCATTATGTATCTGAATGACCTGCTTCTAGGACTTGACCTTTCTATCTATTCTGATTTCTACTTAAAAATTGTTTTTTTTCTCTTCCCCCATAATATCACTGCTGCTATTCTCTGTTCAGATGCTTACTTCTTAATAAACTACTGTGATAATAATACAGAGATTGGGAACATCTCTTTTTTGAAACAAACCAAGCCCACTTAGTTCATTTCACATCAGTATTACTCAGGTTATGTATCTGCACAAGTGAGGGCAATTCCTCAGTTCTGTCCATTGACTCCTAAAGAAATGAGACCCTAAGCTGATTCCCCGCTTTCCTGGGTAACACAAAAACAAGATACCAATCCTACCTTAAGACACAGATATAAATCACTTGTTTTTGTGGGAGTGGGAGTGACATTCACGAATAGGCAGAATAGAGGAGTCTCTCTAACACTGTAGGTCAGCATCCCATGATTTGAACTGTTTTGAAAGCATTCCTAGAAAAGACTCATCACTTAAAAAATAATTTGTTCTCATAACGGACTTCTCTACTAGCAGCAATGGAAGAATCTAGAGCAAGGCTGAGCAACTTATGAGAAAGAAAACTAGCCATATTCAGAGGAAGAACTGTGGGGGGGCGGGGAAGAAACACAGAGGAAAAACAACTGCTTGAACACATGGGCTGATGGAGATATTATTGGGGATGAAGACACTAAACGATAACTCTAGTCCACCTATCAATATTATGGAATTAGGTCTTAATCCATGATACATGTAAAACCCAGTGGAATTGTGCATCGGCTGGGGCAGGGTTGGGGGATTTGGGGAGAAGGAAAGAACATGAAACATGTAACTATGGGAAAATACTCAAAATAAAAATGAAAAAATAATTTGTTCTTTGCCACTATACATTATTAAGCAGGTTCTACTTCTCCCGAATCTTTACTGGCAGTTGGTAGGAGATGGACTGATTCTCTGATAAAACATCTTTTCAGCTTTCTGACTACCAATGCTTCTCTCTCTTACAATTAACATTCATGCTTTCCTCATGCTGGCTTGCTGTGTGACACCTCCTTCCTTGGCATGCACTTTTACAGAACAACATAACTTGCGCCTAGTGTGCACTAGCTCAATTAACCCTAATTCCTAGCGTCTACCAGCATGAATGTATTTCTAGAGTATCAGTGATGCATTACTGTCATTTTCTGTACCTCTGAACTTGTCATCTCTACTGAGCTTTTGTTTCAAATAGGAATGCCTTCCCTTCTTGAATCTTCCCTTTTGTTTCTTTTTTAAGTTGTGATTGCCTAGGTTGGCAGATACTTTGGATAAAAAATTCTAAAGCCAACAATGTTTAGTTTCATGAGCAAATCTTATCTTCACCAACTTGGGGACCCGATCAATCTCCACAAATTATATTGGGCACAAGAACAAGCAGGATAGAAAGAATAGAGATTTAGAAAAGCAGCTCTCTCTCTGAACAAGACAATTTACTGCTTCCTGACCTGAACATCTCTACAGAATCCTAGTTCCACACTGGGAAGAGCAACAGGGGAACACAAAAGCTCCTGCTTATGTTGCCATGAGAACATTGATTACTTTTGTTTTCTCCTACATCACGTGTTGTGGGTGTCTTGCTCAATCCTCTACTTTTAATAGTCACAAAAGAATAATCAGTCCTCTTATTTCTCCTTTATCCCTTGGCACACTGCAGGGGAAGCTGGAAGCTGGGTAATGTTTTACCAGTCTGGCCTGACCAGTCATTTCTTAGAAATTAGTTTTGCCAGACATGCTAAATGTTGTCTGGGCAACATAGTTGTTCCTCTTAGAACCAAAGAATTATACTGTGTTTAATGAATAACAAAAGAAAGGAACACAGAATTAACTGCATTCTCATTTTAGAGAGGTATTTGACTCCACACACTGGATGCATTCAGAGCAGTTTAACTGGTTTCTCCATCAGGTGCCTGAAACAGTTTAAGAGAGTTGACCCTAGGTAAAAAGAAGTAGCTGCTTTGATACAAAGGTAGCTCCTATCTCTCCATCCAAATACCCCCTTGGTAAGTCCCTCTTAGAAAATATCCATTCCATGTCTGTTCATTACCTCTACTATACCCCACTACCACCAATTCCATCTCTGCTCTAGGATTATCAATCCAAAACTCTCTCATCCAGGTAGCTAGTTGCAGCATAACCCCAGCAGAAGCAGCAGGAGATGGCAAAGCTTTCTAAAAAACTAAAAGTGTAACTCTTGCTAGAATACATCTTTGCTTTACAAGATAATGACCTATAAACAAGATCTAATCTATCCACTATAGCTCTTAGTTTTATCTCTGGGTAGGCAATAAATAAAACCAAGTTGAAATAAAGATTGAACAGGTTCATAATAATTTAGGAATATAGGGCCACATCCAAGATGTAATTTAGGTGGAATAGATCAAGAGAAACATGGGGAGTTTAAGAGGGTAGGCACTGGGGAAGTATTGGAGAGGGAACATACCACAGTACAAGCTGATCTCTCTGAGCCCAAACTGCAAGGAGAGAAGGGCTCAGTGATGTGCAGAGAAAGATTAACCCCTGATAAATGAGAACAGTGTCAACTGCCACAGACAGTCAGTCAATAAACATTTGTATCAAGTGCCTACAATGTGCTAAGCACAATAGTACAAAACAAAAATAATCCCTGCTACCAATCCCCCCACCCCAATTTCAATGAGGGAACCAAAAATAAAAATAACTATGTACAAACAAGATATAGACAGGATACATTTGGAATAATCAATAGAGTAAAGGTACTAGAGTTAAGGAAGATTGGAGAATTCTTTTTCTAGAAGTTGGATTTTTATCCAGGTTTTAAAAGAAAAAGACAATGGTACCAGAAGATAAATGAGACAGAAGAGAATTGAAGACATCAGAGAGTAGTGAAAATGTCTACAGTCCAGAGATAGAGTGTGGTGTGTTAAATACCAGCAAGAAGGCCAGTATTCTAAAATAATGGAGTAGAAGGTGTCTTGGATGTTATGAATGGAAAAAATAATAAGAAGCTAAGTTATGAAAAGTTTTCAATGCTAAGCAAATTATATTATCTTTGGCCTACTTGTTGACAGAGAATTGCTGGTGTTGATTAAATTGGGTGGGGAGAGAATCACAGTCAAATTGGTAAGTGAAGAATGGATTGGATGCATGAGAGACTTGAAGCAGAAAGATTAACCAGCAGAATATTGCAGTCATCCAGGTATGAGATGATGAGGATCTGGACCAACAAGAGAGCAGTATTAGAGTAGATAATGGTTCACATTTGAGACATGCTACAAAGGTAGAATCAACAAGAAGTGGTGTAAATTGAATGCGAGGAATGAGTGATAAGCAGAAGATGAAACCTTGGTTGTGAACCTAGGGGCAGGAAAAAATTATGGTATTTTCAGTAGTAATAAGAAAATTAAGGAGATGGAATGATTTATTAAGTAGTGACATATGATCACAATGGAATATTACTGTACTGAAAGAAATGATGAGCAAGTTAATTAAAAAATAGAAGACCTACATGAAATTATGAGGATTAAAATGAGCAGAACCAGAAATATATTTTATATATAGCAACAGAATTATTGTTTGAACAATTATGTATGTCCACCTCCAGAGAATTGACAAATAGAAATAAACAAGACAGTTTTATTTATAAATAAACTCTTTGTTAAATGACACCTTCTCCAGTACAGGCAAAGGAGGAAGGGAGAGAGTTACCTGGAAATTTTAATCTAATAACAAACACATTTAAAATAATAAAAATGGAAGAGTTGGGGAGAAATAAAATGAGTTCAATTTTGGACATTTTAAGATGTTTTTGATATATCCAAATAAGAAGTTCTACCTGTTAACTTGGAAAAACACAGAACCACTAAAATCATTAGAAAAAAACAAATCTTTAATCAGGTATTAGACAAGTTCTCAATATTTGGCCACCCCACAGAGCCAAGAGCTTAAAACTACATAGAGCCAAGGGCTCTGGGACTCTGGAAACAATGTCTCTGAGAGAATGCACTGCCAAAGATGATTCTTCAAAGTGTAACAGAACTTGGAGTTCTTAGATAAGTTTGGGGGGAACAAAGGGCAGTAAGGGAGAAGTCCAGGGCTTGACTGACAGGAAGAGGCTGACGCTTTGCATTAGCTACAAAAAAGATATTTCCAGCCAGGGACTGGACTACCAGATTAAGGTTGATAAACTTTTAAAACTAAACAAGGATACCAAAGGCTTAATTGACCACTAATTTTATCTAAACTGGGATTATTAAGTACATCAAAGTTCAGTTCAGAAGTAGAGTCAGTTAAGTCAATCCTGTGCTTCCTCCAAAGCAATTTCCTAAAGGACAAGGGGCAAATTTGTGGTTTCCAGAAATAAATTTGACGTACCTCAAGAAGGTTCTCTCAGCACCTACTAAATTATCTGCTACAGGACAAAGTTCAGTGACCCCAACATAGCTGAAGGTAGTAATAATCAGAAGCAATATTAGGGTTTGAAACAGAAAGTAGGAAAAGCCAAGATTGTAAATAAATCAAGGTAATTATCAAGAGTTAAGACCTTCATTAAGTATAGTAAACAGATCTTTGGAAAGAGATTCTGGGTAAAGAATTTAGAATCTGCCTCAATATGTAACAATTTTATGGATACATGTCTGGAGTTTTGTCTAGGCTTTCCTTTCAGCTAGAAATCTCTTGTTACTCTTCTGGAAGATTTGACCTCTTTATAGTAATGGACATTTTTTGTCAGTATCCTAGTAAAGATTTTAAACCATTCAGGTAATATAGCCTAAGGTATTTTCTAAAATCTTAACTTATGTAGATAAATTGGAAAAAGTATAGAACTTGCCTAACATTTGACTTACCAGTTATATTGAAAAGAAATCTCTTGCACAAAACAGCTTTTCTAATGAAATATGATCTCCAAAAATTAATCCAATTCTATCAAAATCAGAGCTTCATCAAATGTCCTCATCCCAAAATCTTCTAAAGAAAACTGGTTACTATAGCAACTATAACAGAAATATCAAAACAACACTAAAAATAAAAAACCCAACCCTACCATCAGTGTAGTCAATCAGCAAACAATAATACAAACAAAAATTTGTGGTTGTTATCCTAAGAAATAAATAATTTTCTCCAGTGGACATCTCATTATATGCTATATGTTTTTTAAACCAACAACCTATGCATTATATATACATATACATACAAACACACATATGATATATATAGCTATATGTTATATGTGTATATGTCCATATAGAAATATATCTTTTTTGTCTATATCCTCTTTCATTGCTTAAATCTATCTTGGCCTAGCCTATGTCTCAGATACAACTAAACAGGTCATTTTAAAATTCTTTGCCAATGACACTGATAGGAAGAAATCAAGTCTTATCTGGAACAGATTTGGTAAAATTTCATGGCCATCAATTTTAGAAGAACCATAGAATTTGAATTTTTCTACCACAAAGCATGATGCATTATTGTGTACAGATGAATTAAACAGCAGGCAGCAGTACATTTGGGGAATTACATTGGCCTTTGAATGACCTGAAAATTTCCTTGAAACATATTCATTTTTAAATATAAAAGACTATCATCAAAAGGATATAAATGAGGGGAAAAATTGATCAGGTAATATGAATTAAAAGTAACTAACAGAAAACTTGTGTGCTCTCTTGGTTTCTATGCCATATCAAGAAATTAAAGAGTAAACTTCACACCCAACAAAAATTATTTTACTCCCTTTGAGGGATTTACAGAATGAAACAGACAGAGCGGTATGAGAAGACATGATTCAGATTTCATGACTGGAGTCAATATACATCATTAAGAACACATCAAAATTTCAAAATAGTTTTACATGTATTTTTCTTAAATATACATACACACAAAGCATACATGCACTTGAATATGTACATATGTATAATTATTGACTTTACTTATAATTATTTTATATAATATGCATTTATTTTATATGATGAATAATCATATATTTATATGTTCTATACCTCAACAAATCTGTGACTTCATCAATGTATATTTCTACTGATGCAGATCAAGATACATTCATATCATCTCAATAAGAGTAATTTTTTTGCTCATTCTATAAATCTTCCTTAGGGTGTTCTCCAAATTTGTACATTCCTTTTTTTTCTGTCTTGAGATTAAGTCAATATTGGTGGAGCATATGTGTCATCTCTCAGTTATGCCTTGCTCTCACATTCTTTTATTTGTCATCCAACTGGCTTTGGTATTTCTTCTCTTGTTCATTTTCTGTCTGAGAACATGCTATATCCATCTCATGCCTATTATGTGCATCTACATTGCCCTTCAGGCAACTTTAATTCTTCAGAGATTATAGTATTCTATAACTCTCAGCTGTATGAAATGGAAAATATTGGTATTGAGCATATGGTCTTTTTCCCAGAGAAACTTCATGGTAATAAAGGCCCTGGGCAAATTCCCAAAGGCAATGTTACATATTCTTTTCTAATTTAATTCTGGGACCAGCTCATTGACTACATGTAGTGTCCATTTAAGTCAAATGTATTAATGTTTCATTTCTATGGGATGTCTTTTAAAAATGTTGCTTATAAATAATACTTTCATTCCATTTTATATGAATAGCTACTTTAATAATTAAATAATTGAAGTAGCCTCTATCATAAGGGAGAAACTGGACACTAGGATGAGAACTCTACTGCAGCACCACCAGACCCATCCTGGTGCAACACCAGACCCCGCTGACAAGCTATGATAGAGATAGGTGCTAACTGGCATTTTGTTGACTATTAAATAATTTTGTGTGACAGATCCAGGGCAGACTGAGAAGGGAAGCTATTCATGGGAGTGGCAATCCTGGCTCAAAAAGTCCTGAGTTGTGTGCCATGAAGGGAGAAAGTTCAGAAATCAACAGAAACAAGAGCCTTGCAAATTTCTTTTATGCAGAGGAGGTCCTCATTTTCAGGCAGCTATCCCAGCCTAAAAAGAAATAATCAAGGTAGAAATCCCAAATCAAAAAGAAGTCTTCAATTCTGCTATTCTGAATCAAAATAAGCTTTTATAAATAGTTGATCAACAAAGGCTGAGTCTAACAGCATTCTTCTCTGAGACCCAAATTGAAGTCAGGAGCTTGCAGAGTTCAGACAGAGGAGTTATCAGTCAGACTCTTCTCTGGATCAGGCTACTTTGGGACCACTGAAAACTTGTAGATCCCAATCATTCCCTTATATCCTAGAATAGCCTAACATTTAATATCCTAAGAAAGAAAAATGCATCCAGCCTAGATCTTTCCTCAAAAGTGGAGTATAATTTAGCCCTAACATCAAGGTAAGGAAATATACTGAAATAACAAACAATGACTAAAAAATTTCCAATAATAGAGAGCTATTATGGTAGTGGGGACTAAGTCATAAACCTAGAAGAAGAGAATGAATCCAAAATATCTATAATTAAATCCTCATAGAAAAATGTAGATTTGTAAAAAATGCAAATACAATTCATGGAAGGAAAGAAGAAAAATTTTAAAAATCTTGTTATGAATTATATGAGAGTACATAGGGAAATAAAAGTTAGGAAATAAATGAGAGATCTGGAAAAAAGAATTGGAAGGGAGGTTGACAGGTTGACTCAAGAAGTACAAAACCTAGTCTCAGCAAAAAAAAAACTGCATGAAAATTAAAATGGACTAAATAGGAACCATTTTCATGAAATAGTAAAAGTATTTTTTAAGTCACAAAACTAGAAAAAAGAAAATATAAAGTGATACCAAAATAACTGATCTAGAAAGCAAATTATGGAGAAAAATATAAGAATTATTGGATATTCAAAGGCCATCACCAAAAAAAGAATCTAGACATCTTATTTAAATAAATCTTAAACAAGGAAAAATCTGATTTTTTTAACTAGAAGGAAAAGTGGATATAAGAAGAATCCACCAGTCACTTACTAAAAGAAAATTCAAAATAAGAATTACTAGGAAAAGAACCTTATGGCCAAAGTCTAGTTTCTGGGGAAAATAAAAAGATTACAAGCAGCCAAAAAGAAGGAATTAAAATATCAAATAGGTATAGTCAGAATGACTTAAGAATTAACAGCCATCATTCTAAAGAACTTGAAAACCTAGAATATATTGTAGAAAGTGAATGATATTGTCCTTCCACGCAAGAATAATTTAACTAGGAAACCTGAATATAATAATATGAGAGGATTGAGGAAGAAGAAGGAGATGATGGACACTTAATGAAAGGAAGCCTTCTAAGTGTTCCTGAAGAAAATAACAACATTTCAGAAAAATTTGAAATTTGAACAAAGGAAATAAGAGAAACATTCTTAAAAGTATTCATGAATGTATAAAAATAAAGGATTATAAAAGAGTAAACTACATATATATGTATGTGTGTGTGTCTATGTTTGTGTAATAAATAGATATATTGGTCCCTTCTGAACACTATCATTATTAGGAGTTCTAGGAGTCCTAATTGGAACAGGCTTAGGAGTGGATTGTTATGTCTTCATGATCTTGAGAAAATAATGGAAAGAGAGAGGAAGATGAATATACTATGAGGAATGTAAATGAAAGATAAAAAACATTTTCTCATCCAATCAGGGTATATAGGTAGACATCTATACAAAAAAAGAAGGCGTGGGTGGGGAAGTGACTGACACTTGAATTTCATTTTCTTCTGAATTGGTCAAAAAAAAAAAAAGAAAATAACACAAACAAGGAATGGTAAAAAATATGTTTTATTCAACAGCTAATAGTAGAGAAAAGAGAAACAAAGAAAAAAAAAGTAAAGGAGTTATTAGTCCTAAACAAATAGAACCTATCTGTGGATATAAAAAAGGTATTACTCCTTTTGGTGGTGAAAAATAACAGGAATCTGATGGAGTGTCCCTAAACTTGGGAATGCTTGAACAAGTTGTGGTATATAAATGTGACAGTACATTATTGTGCTATTTTATCACTATAAAGCCTAATAAGGAAACATGCCACTGACATTCTGATAGAGAAGGAGAGAACTCAGAAGGCATAATGAGACAAATACAGTGTGGAAAGTTGTTTTGATTGACTATACTATGCTAGTAATGGGTTTTGTTTTTCTTCTGTTCCCACAGAAGACAGAAAGGGAGAAGCGATTGAGATATGAGGATAAGGTGATGGATTTTGGTTGATTAAAAAAGACAGCTAGAGATATAGATAGGCAGATGGAAAGATAGTGTGATAGATGGAGATACATATTGTTAGCTCCAGTTTCTTGGTTTTAGTAAGAGCTAATTTACTATCCAATTGCTATCATAGGACCTAAGTAGGTGGTTATCAATATAAAAATTAACCAGATTAGGATTCTATTTTCTAAATTTAGATAGGGTTTATTAATTATGCTCATGTCTTTTGTGGGGAATTATCAAGCAGAGGTATAATGAAGGCATTGTTAAAATACCATAAAATAAATAATGATTTTTTCCCTGAAAAACTGACTTTTCATCTGGGACACTGGAGTGAAAGGAGAGCTGAACCAGTAAGAAGGTGCAGCAAGGAGGGAAGAGCAAGCCACACATCAGAACTCCACACTGTCTGAGTTTCAGAACCTAAGTCCAAAGCAACATTCAGATCCTGAGATCCTTCCTGGGCAAATAGTCATATAAACCAACCCATACCCCTTACAATTTTAAACCTGTGGAGAAGACCAGAGCCCCTGAACAGGGAATTCTGGTCTGGGCTTGGGATAAGGACTTAATTCACACTTTGGGGTGGTTGATAATACTAAGTACTAAATACCAATCCTTTTTGCTTAAAGCTCAAGGTGGAGCTCCCAGACAGGACAATCAAGAGCATACCTGACTGGACTGAGTACACAGTGAGACAAAAACTTGAGCCTAAGCCTGGGGCTAGCATTTGATTAGCCCCTGACTTGATCAAGATCAGAGTGAGAAAAAGCTTACACCTAAGTCTGAGGCAAGTCTGTAAGCTATCAATATCTCAAAGGTCAATTGAATCAGTAGGGACAGGGGACTCTCACAGTGCTCAGTTCTCAGATCATCACATCATCCTCCCAAGCCTACCTATAATTAGATAGGAAAAATGAGCAAACAACAAAAAAGCACCTAAATCTAAAGAATATTTATGGAGACAAAGAACAAGGTACAGACACAGAAGGGGACAGTGAAAGCAAAGGAAACACACCCAAAGTCCAAAAGAAAAATTTAGATTGGACACAAATTCTAGAAGGATTCAGAAAAGACTTCAAAAACCAATTAAGAGAGGCAGACAAAAAGTGGGGAAGAGAAATGAAAGTGAAGAGAGGAGAAATGAAAGGGATGCAAGGAGAAAGGAAAGTATTGCAAGAAGAAATGGGCCAGTTGAAAAAAGGAGAACCAAAAACTGATTGAGGAAAATGAGGCTGTAAAAATCAGATTTGACCATCCATCTAGAAACAAATGATTTCATGAGAAATCAAGAAACAATGAAGCAAATCAAAGTGATAAAATAGAGGAAAATGTGAAATATTGAAAAAAACAACAGACCTAGAAAATAGATCTAGGAGAGACAATTTGAGAATTATTGGGCTATCTTAATGCCATGATCAAGAAAAAAACCTTGGACATCACACTACAAAAAATTATGAAAGAAAGGTGCCCAGAGATCCTTCAACAAACTATTCCATTCCTAAAAGTTGTCATTTGAGGGTTTCTTTCTGAAGGTGATCTATGAATTCTTTCCATTTGCATTTTATTTTCTATTTCTCCTTTTTCAATTGGCCCATTTCTTCTTGAATTGCTTTCATTTCTCTTCCCCACTTTTCCTCTGCCTCTTAATTGGTTTTTGAAGTCTCCTATGAGTTCTTCCAGATTCTGTGTCTAATACATATTTTTCTTTTGGACTTTGGGTGTGTTTCCTTTGCTTTCACTGTCCTCTTCTATATTTGTACTTTGTTCTTTGTCTCCATAAAATTCTTTAGAGTTAGGTGCTTTTTTTTTCTCATTTTTCCTACCTTTTTGTAGGTAGACTATATCCTGGGAGGTTAGAGTACCCTATTAAACTTCAGACCTTCTATAATGCTGCCCTTAGTGTGTTTTCTGGGTTTCTGCCAGTTAGTTTTTCCAAGATGGTATGAAGGCCTAAGGGCTAGGAACTCTGAGGGTCTTGTCCACTGCTGATTCAATTAACCCTTGAGATGCTGACAACTTAAGGACTTGCCTCTGGCATGGTCATAAGCTTTTGATTTCACTCTGAACTTGATCAGGTCAGGGGTTGATTAACTTCTAATCCCAGGCTTAGGCACAATTTTTTGGTCTCACTATGTACTCGATCCAATCAGGCACACAGCTGATTGTCCTGTTCTGGACCTCTTCCCTGAACTCCTAGCAAATAGATCCATATCCCTTTTGGTTCAACCAACTACCCCAAGGTGGGATCTATCTCCTCACCACGAGCCCAGACTGGGACTCCTGGCTTCCTCTGAACCCACACATATCAGCCCATTACAGCATAGACTGCCCTGTGCTGGGATTCCAGACTTCTAAATAGGTTTGAAACCCCAAGGGGTTTGGGTTGGCTTGGACCTCTATTTACCCAGGTAGGGCCTCAGCATCTAAATATTGTCTTGGGCTTAGGTATGAACCTGGAATAGTAGATGTGGGTGGGAGTGTATGGCTTGTCCTTCACTTGTTCTTCACTCCTTGCTATAGTATTGCTGACTGTGCTCCCCTCTCACTACACTGCCCCAGATGTTCCCTGCCTACCTTTTAAATTTTTCTTTTCTTGAAAGTTTTTTCTCTCTATCTCCTTATTGATTCTTTCACTCATGTATTTGTTTTGTGGCATTTTTAAATATTGATTGGGCAGGATTTTGATGGTGGCATTGAGCTTGTCTCCCTTACTCTTCCATCTTGGCTCTGCCCCTAGAAGTCTATGACCTCAGAGTTTGAGTCCAGGTCTTTTCTTTCCCCAATAATATCTAAAAAGAGTTGGGTTCATTCTTTGCTTGGTCATCTTAACTCATTTTTTAATTTTAGTTGCCAGGCCTTGATTATTGACTTTTTTCTAAAGTCCCAGGATTCCTATTGTGTACATGTGTGTTATCTCAGGTTTCAGGATTTGTGTGTATGTGTTTGTTTTTTCTGCAGTTCTTATTTAGTTACAGAAGTTTTTTTGTATTTCAGAGGCATTTGTACTCCTCATCCCCTGCTTAAGATCCAGTTAGTGATTGACATCAGGTCCTTCAGCCAGAGCCCACTGACAATTCTATCACTGCAAATGTGAGCAGCCAGTCTACCTTCCCTGTGGTAACAACCAAGGACTCTGCTCTTCTGGGAGAGATCACAAGTGATGTACCCTAGTCCATCAGTAATTATACCTACTGGTTGATGCTTCTTCCTCACTCCTCCTCTCCTACCACCACAGCCCTAAATAGAACAGGTCTCCTATTCCTATTCTTTGTGTCTCCAAAGTCCCTCATTTGCCTGCAATGAAGCTTGAGTTCCTGCCTTTAGGTCCTGGTGCCTTCCAACTTCAAGATGACTACCAATTTAGTACCCAAATATTGGTCAGCTGAAGTCTCTGGAGCAGAGGCCACAGCAAAAACAGCTATGTCCGGGGACCTCTGCATGTGGATTTAGATTCCAGCAGATTCTTTTGTGATACAAGCTCTCTGGGTTCAACAAATAAGATGAGGTTTTTAATCCTGCCCCCCAAATGCTGTTTTATGAATTTCCTCTATTTCTTTTGTTCCTGACCCCAGGGCAAAAGGAATTCAGACTGAGGCCATGGAAGTCAGAAAGGTTTTCCCCTGTTGTCTTTGGCTATTTATCTTCACTCTGGACTTCATTCTGGTTTTGCAGCTTGGGGTGTTAATTTTATGAAGTTATTTTTGTTTGATTGTGTGTGGGGGGACTTAAAAGAGTGAGACAGCTTCACTTCCTATTCTACCATGTTGCCACAATGCAAGAAGAGTAGTTTCCTACATTTTAAAAAGAATTTTTAGTCTGTAATTGTCTGTCTCTAAACTGAGATGATAAGCAATCTGATATAGATTTTGTATATGCAATCATGTAAATTTTACTCCATATTAATCCTTCGGTGGAAGGAAACTTGAAAAGAAATTAAGAAAGTGAAAAAAATTTATTTTGGTTTGGATTAAGACTCTATCAGTTCTTTCCTTGGTAGCAGATGGCATGTTTTATCATGAGTCCTTTAGGATTATTTTGGATCATTGCATTGATGAGAATAGCTAAGTTATTTACAGTTGTTCATTATACAGTATCCCTGTCACTATGTACAATCTTCCCCTTGGTTCTGTTTATTTCACTCTGCTTTGGTTTGTTGTAAATCTTTCCAGGTTTTCTGGGTTCCATCTCTTCATAATTTCTTACAGTAAAATAGAATTCAATTAAAGTCATGTACTATAACTTACTCATCAAACAACAATTGATGGGAATCCCCTCACTTTCCATTTTTTGTCAACACAAAAAAGAGCTGCTTTAAATATTTTTGTATATATATGGATTTCCTCTTTTTGTTTTCAATCTTTTTGGTATATAAATCTAGTAATTGTATTGCTAACTTAAAAAATTTTGTACTGTTTTATAGCCATTTAGGCAAAGGACCAAGTTGCTCTTGATTCAGTTCACACAACCCCCAACAGTGTATTCATGTCTAAATTTTCCCACATTGCTTTCAATTTTCATCATTTTCCTTTTATTTCATAATAGTCAATTGAATAGGTAGTACCTCAGAGTTATTTTAATTTGCATTTCTCTAATGAATACTTATATATAGTATTTTCACATGACCATAGAACATCATATTTCATCCATTTTGGTTTCTGACCACCACCTCTCCCAATTTTTATCAGCCTTATCCCCCTTGTCTTATCATCTTTCCCCATATCTTTCCTGTAGGATAAGATAGATTTCAAAACACAATTGTGTGTTTTTCCCTCACTGAATTGATTCTGATGAGGGTAAGGTTCATATGTTCCCCTTCCCACCACTTCCATCTTCCCCTCTACTGTAAAAACACTTTTAATACCTTTTATGTGCAATGGTTTAGCTTATTCTGTTTTTCTCTTTTTGCTTCTACCTATGTGTTCCTCCTGAGAATGCCTTTATTTTATTATTTTTATATATCTCTTCATCATTTTTACCTCACACCCTTGTCCTCTGTTTATGGATACTATTTCTAAGACTAGTATAGCAATGATAAAGATCTTAAGAGTTACAAGAATCATATACCCATATAGGTATTTAAACAGTTTAACCTACTGAATGCCTTTTGATTTCTCTTTCCTGTTTACCTTTTTATGCTTCTCTTGAGTCTTATATTTGAGAGTGAAATTTTCCACTCAGGTCTTGTCTTTTCCTCAAGAATGTTTGAAAGTCTTTATATTTTGTTGAATACTCATTTTTTTTTCTCCTGAAAGATTTTGCTCAGTTTTTCTGGGTAAGTGATTTTTGTTAGTCCTAGCTCCTTTGCTCTCTAGACTATCATATGAAATCTACTTGATTCTTCAACATAGAAGCTGTCAAATCTTGTGTTTTTTCTCACTATGGTTTCACAATATTTGAATAATTTCTTTCTGAATGCTTGCAATATTTTCTCTTTGACCTAGAAATTCTGTAATTTGGGTATAAAATTCCTGGGTTATCATTTTGGAATTTCTTTCAGGATGTGACTAGTGGATTTTATCAATTTCTGTTTTATCCTCTTGTTTAAAATATTGGCAAATTTCCTTCTTCTTACACTATTTCCTTTTAAACCAGTGGTTTGCTTTAAGCCAATAACCCTTGTCCCCTCCCTTGATTTACTTCCCTTTTTACCCCCGCTCTTATTATTGCGCTCTTTTTATTTTAAATGCCTGATGGATTCCCTCCCCCTTCTTCTCCCCTCCTTTTTTTGACCTCCCCTCTCCCCTGTTCCCCTTGGTTTATCCCTTCTTACTTTCTCAGTAGGGTTAGATAGAGTTTTATATCCCAATGGATATAGCTCCTCTTCCCTCTCAGGGTTAATTACACTGAGAGTAAGGTTTAAATATTACCTCTTAATGTTCTCTTCCTCTCCTTGTTATAATAGTATTCATCCCTTCCCCTTCCCATGCCCTCTTTGTGTGTAATAGAATATCCTATTTTTCTTATTCCTGCAAGATTCTTTTGGTGTCCTCCACTATTCACTCCCCTCTTTCCCTCCCGCCCATATCATCTTAGACCATTTAGTATTCCAACTTCTCCCTATGAGTAATTCTTCTAATTATTATAATAGTGAATGCTATAATGGTGAACAGAGTTCACTACAGAGAATTATACATAACATTTCTCCACATAGGAGTTTCAATAATTAGATCTTATTGAAGCCCTTAAAGAGGCAAATTTAAAAAAAATATGAGTTTTCTTACTTTCCCTTCTGTTTCTTATTTACCTTTTCATGTTTCTCTTGATTTTTGTGGTTGGATATCAGAACTTTCCATTTAGTCCTGGTCTTTTCTGTGCAAATGCTTGGAAATTTTCTATCTTGTTGAATGCCCAAACTTTCCCCTGGAAGAATATAGTCAGTTTTTATGGGTATGTGATCCTTGGTTGTAAACCCAATTCTCTTGCCTTTCTGAATATCATATTCCAAGACTTGCGGTCTTTTAGTGTGGAGTCTGCCAGATCCTGTGTGATCCTGATTGGTGCTCCTTGATATCTGAATTGTCTCTTTCTGGTTTCTTATAAATTTTTTTCTTTTATTTGGAAGCTCTTGAATTTGGCTATTATATTCCTGGGTGTTGTCTTTTCGGGGTCTAGTGTAAAGGGTGATCTATGGATCCTATCAATGTCTATATTGCCCTCTTGTTGTAGAACTTCAGGGCAATTTTGCTGAATAATGTCTTTTAGTATGGAGTCAAAATTTCTATTAATTTCTGCTTTTTCAGGAAGACCAATGATTTTCAGATTTTCTCTTCTAGAACTGTTTTCTTGATCTGTCAGTTTCTCACTGAGATATTTCATGTTTCCTTCTATTTTATCAGTCTTTTGACTTTGTTTTATTTGCTCTTGCTGTCTTGATAGATCATTGGCTTCTACTTGCCCAGTTCTTGTCTTTAGAAACTGGTTTTCTGCTATAAGCTTTTGATTTTCCTTTTCAGTTTGTTCTGACCTGTTTTCCAGCTGTTTGATTTTGGTCTCCAATTTGCTTATTAATTCTTTTGATTTGGGGGCATCTTTTTCTAATTGCCCAATTCTAGCCTTTAGAGACTGGTTTTCGGCTACAATCTTTTGGTTTTCCTTTTCAATCTGGTCATTTCTGGTCTTTGATTTACTTGCCTTACTTTTCAATTGTGAAATTCTGCCTTTTAAACTGTTATTTTCTTACCAGATCTCTTCCATCTTTCTCATGATCTCAGATCTGAACTCTTCAAGACCTTGTGACCCATTTTCATTGTTTTGGGAAGGTTTGGATTGTTTGTTCTCCTCTACTGTTTCCTCTGTTGTCTGGATTTTTTCTGTGTAAAAGTTGTCAAGTGTTAAAGGTTTTTTTCTTCTTCATATTTCTCTTCTGGTTTTCCTGATGATTCTGGCTTGCCATTCTAAGCTGAGTTCCCTCTCAGCTTTATGCTCGCACCCAGGATCTGTCTGTACTCTTTAGAATCCTGAGATCTCAGGTCTAGTTGTTCTGGGACAAGCCTCCTGGTGGTCTCCTTGCTAATTCTTCTGCCTGAAGCTCCTTTAACAGTCTCAGGGAGCTGCTTCCACAGTCAAGCTCCGCTCTGAGCTGGGTCCCCACTCAAGGTCCGCTCCTGCACTCAGAATCAGCCCCTTTGTCCGCGCCTTAGTCTGCACCTTATTCTGCGCCTTAGCCCACACCTGTGTCAGCCCCTTCACCTGCATATGGGCTCAGGGTCTGTGTTCAGAGTCCATGAGTCCTTTAGCCTCTTGGGGGGTCTTAAGTCTTGCTGCTCTCAGGAACAAACCATGGTGAGCTGCCAATGACTTAATGGGTGCCCCAAACTTGCTCTGACTCGTGTACTGGCTTTGGAGTTTTAGGTGGTATGGGGTGTGGGGGAGGGGGTTGTTCCACTCGTGTTTTCATGAGAGCTGTTTCACCCCTTTATAGCATGGAAATGCCCCAATTCCACAAACCTTTGATGCTGCGCCCTGTTGTGGGGTCCCTTCTTTCCTCTGGATTTGTTTTTATGTCTTCATGAGGAGTCCTATATGCGTGGGTTAGGAGAGGTCCAGCAGTTACTTTTTACTCTGCCGCCATCTTAACTCCACCTCCTCCTCCCTCCTTTTTAAGGGCTTCTCACAAAGCCTTCTTCAAGTTCTTCAAGCTACACTTTCATTACTCTGATCTCTCTAAAAAGCCAGACTAACTAACTAATCTGAGCTGACTGGTCCTCAAATTAAAAATAGTCACAGTAAAATTTGTCAGAGTAGAAAAGGATTGAAATCTTGATGAGCTGAGCCTATTAGGCAGAGACCAAGATGGCTAAAAGCCTCTTCTTCACAGACAGCTTTCTGACACACATTGTCAGGGAAACTCTCAGGAAACCAGGAGCTTGCAGGATCACGGGAGGGCAGGGGGGATACAAGATCTGTGGATTGGGATCTCTTAAACACAGGAACAGTGGCTCTCAGGGACAGACAAGTAAACTTCTCTTAGGCCAAGACCCTTCAGCCCAGAGGAAGTTCTCTCTCCTCTTGGAGAACAGGAACAACAGCCCCAACAATCTCAGTGTGTCACATTTTAAGAAGTCTTCCCATTCCAGAATAGGATCCATAAAGTTCTGAGCACACGATAAGACTCTCCGTTGCAAACCTTTGCCTTTTGCGACTCTTCCCAATTTTGCAAACCTCTGTTCTCTTTTATTCTCCCTTAAAAGTTGGAATTAATAGAAATATTGTACAAAAATCATTCATAAAAAGAAAAAGGGATGTTGAAGAACCAAACATTTTCAAAAGAGAAATAAGTACATGGGAACTAGTGCCTGGACTAATCTCATGTATGATAAGTTCTAGCTTTAGCAAAGACTTTACAACTAATGGTTAAAACCTCTAAAAATATGAATGTATAAGGAGTAATGTTAACAGTATTTTAACTAGGGCCACATTAAACCACTATAAAGATATATCAAACTTGTGTCAACTTCTCTAATTTTTTAAAATCATTAACATAGAGAATAAGGAAAGAGAAAGAAGGAGGGAGCATGCTGAGGAGGGAAACTTAGCATGGGCCTATTAAGGAATACTATTTGATGAAATAACATCTGGTCTTTGCTTAGGAGTGCAGTTGCACAAATAAATCACCTAACCTATTGTTCTAGATGAAAAGCTACAGAACTGTATATGTCAAGGTAGCAAAACGTTACATAGCATACCATTCCTGGACCCAGCCTACAGAATGACAGTTTTCTTTATGAACACAGTAATTTCTCCTTGAATTGCCAAGAAAATGCCAATGTTCTCTTTTCTCAGCATTAGATTTTGTACAGACTTACTTTTACTGGTGTCAAAAGAATAATTACAACATTGGAATGAGAGGGTGAAATATTCCTTTAAAAATCCCTTCATTGTGTCCTTATCTTTAATGATTGCATATTTAATGCAAATAAGGTCCTTTTTTTTCTACTGAAGGTTGTTTGGTGAATATTGTCATATGATTCCTTGTTTTTCCCCCTATGACCCAGTTAAACAGTGGTTAAGGGCTCAAATGATTTGAGTTGTGCTCTTACTGCATAGGAAAAAATGGTACCAATACCATTTCGAGAGAATTTTAAATTCAATAGTTGATTATAAACAAGAGATAGAACTCTTTTCTTTTGGCTAAGATGGGTTTAACATCCCAGCATGCCTTCTGTAGTATTAAAAGGAACAATGCATATTTAGTTTTGAGGTATATCAATGCTATGGCCCTGAATGATTTAGCTATTCCCTATTCCTATAGAAAAACAATGTTGTACTCCGAAGTTTAGCATTCTTATGGGGAAAATTAGGGGAGTTAACTTAAATATTAAATGTGGGTCCAGAAGGGTGTGTAGGAGACAGGAATGACAAAAGATGGGGACTTAACAAGTTAGGGAGACTGGGTTTAACTGATAAGGAAAATGTCTGTTAACAAAAGTGGCAGTTATACCTAACTGTCACCCTGCACCATCTAGAGAAGGGGCCTATGGAAACTAGCAGGCAAATGACAAGAGTTTGTAACAAATTTAATTAAGGGAACTATGGTAAAGGATGGGAATAGGGGTTTCTATGCTTCCAGACTAAGGGCAAACCACAGGGTCAGGAAAGGAACTCATCTATACTGAACTGAGACCTAAACAAGGCAGAACCCAAAGGATAGCAGGACTGAAGTGGGTATTCTCACAGCAGAGTCCTGACACACTACAGCAATGATGCAACTCCTCCAGGACCACTAGCTGTACTCTTTCAGGTGGGTAGATTCTGGGAGCTAACCCAGCCCAAGTTAACCTGCAACTTAGGTTGGGATTAATAGTCTCTACCAAAATCTCCCATAAGTCGATGTCAGTCATCCTTCAGGATCCCAGGGAATCAGGGTACAAACCCCACTTCCTCTGAGGTCTCCCAGGGTCAGTTACAACTTGTCCCAACCACCATGGAATCCATCTCAGAAAGAGAGCCACATTTCCTGCTTCCTTATTCCATTTGGAATTCTTAAACCCTTCCCTCTAGGTCTCCTAAATAATAACTAAGTAATCCTCCTCACAACAGTTCCCCACTTTGCACAAAACCAAAATTAACAATATTTTAGTATTTGTGCACTGCAAACTAAACTAAAATTCTAACCCAAAATAACAAACAACCTACACTAACTCTATTCTATCTAACACTCTATCCTACACTAGGGATTTTAAAAGGAAAGGTAAAGGGATAAATACATTGAACAGTTACATAGTTCAAAGCACAAAGCAACAAGTAACAATGCAAACTTTCCAACAAACTTAACAAAATCAACAGCAAATATGAAATATCAACACAAACATCAAAACAAACATCAAACACAACTCCTATTCTAATACAGAAATATCCTACCAACTAATAAATGCAAACAATTTTGGAAAATACATTTTAACACAACATTGCATAAGTTTTACATCAAAATTACAACAAAACATTAAACTTACTTATGCAAATTACATTTCAATGTTTGCAGCTCAATTATATCACATTATTAACAGAATTTACATTTATACATATATATACGATACATACATACAATATACCCATAATATATACACACTATATATGTATATACATATATGCACACATAATATATACATATCAAATATACATATTTACACCCTTTACATGTATATAATACTTACACTATAATATAATTGACAATATACACATTGTATTTACACATCTATTTACATTATTTTTTGATATGTGATCTATAGTATGTTATATGTTCTTCATGTAATGCAATTTTGTTATGTTTGTTGTATTTGTGTTAGTTATTGGTTATTAGTCATTCATTGTGGCTAATAACACCACTGTAATTTTGTATAACTGGTCATTTGCATCAACGTTTGGGAGAATGGTATTTGAAGACTGTATGGGTGATTTGATATAGGGGTTATGGCAAGGAATATTATTCATCCCCTACCTGTGGTTTAAGATCATACCCAGGTATTATAGAGGTATATTGGATTTTGAATTAGCCCAACCTATTCTTAACATTACTATTCTGGATATTATAGCACACACCACTATTATTGTTTTAACTGGTTATTTAGTTTTGAGGTATATCAATGCTATGGCCCTGAATGACTTAGCTATTCCCTATTGCTATAGAAAAAATGTTGTATTCCCAAGTTTAGCATTCAAGGTCTTTGATAATTTGTTTCTAAGGCCCATGGTTTATGGTTAGAATTAGACTGGGTAGAATAATTCATTCACACAAGCAGAGCCCATCTCTGGACTTGCACAGACCAAGTTCATGTCCTAAGGAAGCTGGATCAAGAAGATAGATTATGTTCTTTTCCAAAATGTGCATCAAAACATTCCCCAGGATAAGAAGATGATTATAACCTTCAAGTCAGAAGGCAAAAAAAAATACCCCCATTTGGTATCATCTATGACTTCCCTTTGTCTAAGAACAAACTCCTTAGTTCTCTAAAATCTTGCTCCAACTAGAAATGGTTGCTTCAATCAGAAAGAGTACTGGGCTTGTCCCTTGGTTTCAAATCTTGCCTCATACACCTATGTGACTTTGGAAAAGTTATTTAACCTCTTTAAATTTCATTTTCCTCGTGAGCAAAATGAGGGTGTTGAAATGAATGGTCCCCAAGGTCCCTTTTACTACTTCTAAATCTATTACTATAAGATGCTATTTTTCCAATCTTTCCTTCATTTCTCCTTCCTAAAAGCTTCCCTTTCCAAGACCACTCTTTGTGAATTAGTGAAAACATGCTGAACTGGGAGTGAGCAAACAAATGCATTAAAATACCACCTCTGACTCTTACTAGCTGAATAACTGGATAAATTATCTTCTTGTCTATAGAATGAGAATCAATCAATCAATAGGCATCTAATAAGCCTACTCCCCTGCCATATATGACAGTTTTGAGGGTCAAATGAGATGAAAATTCTTTATAAATATTAAATACAATTAAAAAACATATTCCAGTCCCTGCCCCTCTGGTTAGGTTCCTGTCTGGAGTTGACATTGAAGGAATTAATAGGATACCATCTAGAAAGGTACTTAATGTACAAAGTAAAATATCTCAGTTTTAAAATAGTTTCTTATTTCTTCTACAACAAATGAAATACTTAAAACATAAATATATAAGATTTATTGACAAATATTTAAAACATGACATAGTAACCCATCTCTCTTATTATGCTTTCCTGTGAGGAAAAGATGCCCAGGCAAGTAATGTGTAACTGATATTTCATTATCAAATCTGACATGTGCTCTCTGGGCAACTCAGAAGTTTGGATCACCTGGCAATGCAAGGTAAAGTTTAAGTTTTCTAAAAGACCTTTCTTTTAAAGTAGTCTTGTGGTGCTTACTATCTTCAGTGAGCTGACATGATCGTCTCTGCCTTGGGAGTCAACAACCAGACCTATGAACCCTGCCATCTTTGAACTCACAAAATTATTGCTAAGGCCAAAACACCAATTTTATGATTTCTATTGCATCATCAGTTCTCAGGAAAAGAACCAAAAAGCATAAGAAGTAACTCAAAACTCGTGAACTACCCTATTTGCAACATTAAATTTAATGGTTTGAACCTGGAACTCCAAGGAACTTGAAAGACATCTTTCTTGCCTAAACTTGGTGCATTTATGTACATATATTTAGGACTATATATTTTATAAATGGATCCTCTATGATATTTTCTTCTCCTGGGAATATTTGGGTTTTTCTCAACTACTATTTTTCACCTTTTTGTAGTTATTCTATGGTATTGTTATTTGGGGGATGCAGAAAAAGTTTTCTCTCACCTTCATGTTTTTTTTTCTTAAATTTTAAGCATTTTTATTAGAATTGCAAAACATCTGGAAAACACATTCTTAACAACTTTTTCTAGGTGACCTCTTTGGTCAGGAATAAAAAAAATCTTCTATTTTAAACTGTTATCCTTATCCAGAAGTCCAAATTTGATCCTCAAATATCATGTTTTTGTCAACTGATTACTTTCTAACTTAATTATTTTTCTTTTCTTTGTACTTAGCTTTCACTGTGACAGAGTAATGAAAACACAACCTGTGCTCTTATGCTTTCATGATCAAGCCTAAATGAGTTTTGGAAAAAAGTTTTTAGGTTTCTTCCATAAATATCATTTGAACTCTTCTGAATGATAAGAAGTAGATAATTGTCATCCTTCTTTGTAACCTTTGGGGAATGTCTGGGGTGTCTTAGATACATAACTCAAGAATACAACAGACCTAAGGTAGACCAATATCTGGCTCAGTACTCCTAGGGAATCACTGACCAATACTTATTCCTCTGACTTAGTGGATGATATCTCTCTTTATAGCTTCTGTGGTTCTACAATGTCATTTTTTAGAGAATAAACACTTTCTCCTAAAAATGTTCAAATCCTTATAATTATTATTATTTAACTTTTCCCGATAAAGATCCATCTTATTTTTCTACCACCTCCTCAAACCCTAGTTGAGAAAGCAAGAAAAAAAATCCCTCTTACAAATATGTGTAAGATTAGGACTGAATGATTGAGGGTACAGTCCAATTAACAATATTTTCTCTAGGTCCCTGAACTGAGAAGTGGCAGGACAGGCTTCACAAAAAGGGAGGGGTTAATGTGAGAGAGTAGAATCTTCCTTCACTCCCACATAGTGAGCTATTAAAATCAGTTACTGATATCTTCCAGGCAAGCAATGGAGGATAGATCTGGCTAGGTCAATTCAGGATTCAAGCTGGTAATGGTAAAGACTAAACCCTTATGATAATATCTTTCTCTGTATGTCTTATAGGATAGAAATAGGTGAGGATTATAGGATAGAAATTGATTTCTTTAGGAGCAGCCCACTGGCTCTGAAGCCAGGATCACCTTCAGAGCCACTAGAAAGAGGAACTTGGCTTACGTGAATATCACCCCAAATTATCTATATCCAGGCACAGTTTCTAAATAGTAAAGGTTTAATGGTTTCTGGGAACAGGAAGAAGGGAAATGGTTTAGGAATGAGAGGTAAGGGAAAGCTATCTAAATCAGCTATGTCAAAATAAGCAGCACCCCCCCCCCCACAAAGGGGGAAATGTTTACTGAATGGCTTGACTCCAAACTAACTCCCTAAAATAGTCTTCTCTTAAGTCCTATGCAACTAAATTGAAGGGATATAGTTGGTTTTGTAGAAGATCTACTAGAGGTCAGCTATGGGGATAACTCAGCTCTGGCAGCCAGAGAAACAGTCCTTCTTGCCCTTGAACCCACAAGGAGTGTTCCAAGAGAGTCTCTGCCAGAGGGCTGACCTGGCCTTTTATACCAGGTCTCCACCTGCCCCAGCTGCCCCCACCCATGGAGTTCTCAGAGGCAGTATGGAATTCTGATCCATACTTCCTCTTCATCCTCTTCCAGGGTCATGGATGCCACAGTAACCCCTATTTTCTAGTACACAGAATATCCACGGGAAATTCTGCAGGCATTGTGCAACTACTCACACACTACTTTCCTCTACTCTACATGTAAAACTAAAATTATGTTCTCTAACTGTAACAACATAAACTATGTTCTCAATCCCTAACAACCTAAAAACCTTATCCTTATGCCTTATTCTAACTGTCATCCCTATCTATCCCTATTTAAGAAGGGTTAGGAAAGTAAATGCAGGAAAAAGGAGGGTTTGCATGTAATACAGACAGGGCAATACATAAACAAAACAACACAAGTGTGTAACATTAAACTTTCTATCTAACTTGTGAAAAACCTAACTTTGCAACACATATAAGTTGCAATAACCACATCTAAGGAATGCAACAAAATATCTATGTAAACACAATCAAATGCAAACCTGCAAAAGGTTAAACTATCTCAACTTGCTATCTGTCTTGTAATAAAGCATTAAAAATGGTCAAACTCTGCAAGCAAAATGCTTGTAGAAAAACTATAAAGGTGTGTTTAGGCATAAACATAAACATCTAATTTTGGTGTTAGTATCTTACTTATGTTATATTAATGGTGTTAGCACTCTAAATTGTAAGTCATTAATATGTTAAGGCTTCTTTGTTAGTTCTAATTATATACATTAATATATAATTACTATATGTAATTACTTATTCTTATTGCTATTGTGACTTTCCCTAATCTTAAATGTTTATTCTAAGGGGTCCCTAAATCTACCTTTCCCTAAGTGTGTTAGTTATTATAATACAAATGTACAGCTATACACAATGCATATATATATATAGATATATATATACATATATATATATACATATACTATGTAACTTTCTACCAGCAAAAGTTCCATTGATGTCTATCAAATCAAAAGAAATCAATGGATCTCCTTTATATGCTAGAGATCATATGATACTCTTCCATTATATATAAATATTCACATGCAATATGTACATATGATACATATATACATATTATATATACATATATATATATACATATAGACTCTCATTTATCTACATGAGATCCATGTCCAGAAGTGAAAAATCAGTTTTCTGTTGTGTCACATTTCCTAATCAATATGTGCTTATGCATGCACACACTTACCTCACTGCCTGGACCTCCTGTCAACACTGGAGAATCACAATTCTCCTTGTGTAGCCATGTGTGATCTGGCATGCAACCTATCATGTGATGTCTCATTTGTGTATTGTGTAGTTGTGCAATCCAATATTATAACCTTATATTACTCCATCTTTCCAATCCTCTTCCTGTATATTATTTAATAAAGATTACAGTTCACTTGTGAGTGTCCTTCCTTTGTACCGTCCATGCTGTTGATCACTGCAGATTGTAGCTTTTGTGTACTTCATTTTTTCATTTGTACTGCATATATACTTGTCTGTTGTCTAACATCTTGCCAAATGGTTGCCTTGTCATCTTCATAAAAGGAATAGTAGTTGTGTAATTGTGTTGTGTTACCTAATTTTGTGTTGCAAAAAAAATTTCCAGTTTTTTTTTTTAGCTCTGTAACACAGAGTGCAGAATTCTTTTTATTGCCTTAACTTTGTCAAAAAATGAGCACTGGGTATTTTAACATGTAGGAGAGTCACATGTATATTACAACTGCATATTTTAGTAATAAATGAAATTATTGATATTTAGATAATTCATAGTGAACTTATAAAATGAAATTTGTTCTTTTTTTTTTTATCAAAATACACTTGTTACTAAGATAAATAAATAAAATCCAAGCAAACCTACTTACACAAAGTTAGAATTGATTTTGGAAGATTTTCAGTGTAATACATAATCCATAACTAGCATGTTTGCCCTTTTCCCTCCATTGCTGCTCATCTTCTGGGCTAAGAATTATTTAAATTTTTTACTAGGATTATATTATGTTGACATTTTCTCATTCCACATCATCTTCTGCCAACTCTGTACACTTACAATTCTATGGCTAATTGTAGGCAGCTCATTCAGAAGCATCTGGAACACTGGTGGTGGAAGAGTTTGCTGTAAAACTTGTAACAATAGCTGTGGCTGCCCACAGACAGAAATGGCATTTGTCAAGTGGTGAACACCCTTTTCATATTCACCTTGTGCTAGTAATTCCTCACCAAGCTGTATTTTTTCAAGGAAAAACTTCTGAACTGCTTCTGCATCTTTAAAGTCAGGTAACTGCAACTTTAAGGTCAGAAAGCCAATCTCTCTCTTTAGCAATCTTCTGTTTCTTTCTTCAAGGAGAGGCCACGCTGCCCTTCAAAAGCAAATGCCCATAGTAGCCAGGGTCTCGAAGGCCCATTTCCCTTAACTGTGCCCACCCCATGTCCAGGCAGGAGGCTTGGGGAAAGGGCATGAGGCCTTCCTCCAAGAAAATGGGTAGGAGGGTTCACACACGAAGGAAAGACATAGTCTAGCCTCCATTGCTTAACTGTAAGATTAGGACTGAATGATTGAGGATACAGTCCAATTAACAATATTTTCTCAAATAAGTGTAGGCAAGAAAAATGAAATCACTAAATTGACTGTATAAAAAGTGATTCTTCACTCTGAGTGTATCTCATCTTTATAAGGAACTCTATAATAAAGTTTCATTTCACTATTTCATTTTGAGTTCATTAACCTATGGATGATCATTGAAACAATCAATATTGCTAAATCTTTTGAAGTAGATAATTTTTACAATCTTGTTACTATTACATACATTTCCCTCTTGGTTCTGGTTGCTTTATACTTTAAGAAAACTCTAAATGAATTTCTCTAAAATCATCCCCTTAATTTCTTCTTTAAATTTTATTTATTTATTTAATTAAATATTTTATCCCAATAATATGTAAAGCATTTAAATAATAATTTTTAAAAATTTAAATTTCAAATTTTCTCCCTTTTCCCATCCTTCCTCAACATGAGAATTATTTAGATCATTGCCTTGTTCAGAATAATTAAGCATTTTACCATTGATCATTCACTCAATATTGGTGTTACTATGTACAATTGTATTGGTTATCATTTCATTTTGCAGGAGTTCAAATAAGTCTTTTGAGATTTTTCTGAATGCATCTTGCTAATCCTTTCTTATAGAACAAATGGTATTACAGCATAATTATATAGCACAAATTGTTCAGTCATTCCCCAATTGATAAGCATCTCAAATTTCAATTCTTTTCCACCATAAAAAAGAGCTGCTATATTTTTTGTACATATAGGCCCTTTCCTTTTAAATTGTTCTCTTTGGCATATGTGCCTACCAGTAGTATAACTGGGTCAAAGTATGCATATTTTTATGAACTTTTGGGGATAGTTCCATATTTCTCTCCAGAATATTTGGATCACAACTCCACCCACAGTGAATTCATGTCTCTATTTTTCCATATCTCTTTCAATATTTGTCATTTTCATTTTCTGTCATATTACCCAATCTGACACATGTAAGGTGGTTCCTCTGACACATGTAAGGTGGTTCCTCAGAGCTGTTTTTATTTGCATTTTTCCAATCAACAATTCTTCATAACATTTTTAATATTCCTAGAGATAGCATTGCTTTCTTCTTCTGAAAACTACCTGTTTTATATCCTCTTACCATTTATCCATTGTGGAATGACTTGTATTCTTATAAATTTGACTTTCTTCTTTATATATGTGAGAATTAAAGAAAGCCTTTATCAGAGAAAGATAATAAGAAAACTTTTGAGTTGTCTGTTTCCCTTCTAATCTTACATGTACCAGGTTTTCTTTGTGTAAATTATTTTTATTAGATGTAATCAAAATTATCCATCATACATCTCATAATATTCCCTGCCTGCTGTTTGGCCATAGATTCTTCCTCTTTTTTTAGATGTGACAGGTAAAATATTCCTTCCTCCCCTAATTTGCTTACAATATAATTTTTCATGTCTAAATTGTGTACCTATTTTAATCTTACCACAGTATTGTGATAATGAGATTAAACCTATGTTGGTTTTTATGTAGTTTTTGTAAAATTGCTTTTAAATTTTCATAAGATTTTTTTCTCCAATAGTAATTTATTTTCCCCAAAACTTAGATCTTTGTGTTTATCAAATATTAGATATAGTTGTTTGCTACTATATATTATATACAAATTTTATTTAATTTATCTACCATGGTATTTCTTAGCCAGTATCAGATTGTTTTGATGATTATCTCCTTGTGATACTGTTTGAAATCTAGTACTACCAATACACATTCTCTCACCCTTTTTTTCATTGATTCTCTTAATTTTGATCTTTTGTTCTTCCAGATAAATTTTGTTGTTATTTTTTCTAGTTCTGTAAATTAATATTTTTGATAATTTTTGGTTATACCATTGAATAAATAAATTAATTTGGGGAGAATTGTCATTTTTATTATATTGATTCATTGTACTTCTTGAGGAATTAACATTTTCCAATTGTTTAGCGCTGACTTTATTTGTGTGAAAATGTTTGATGTTCATATAGTTGCTGGGTTTGGGTTTTTAATCTATTCTGTTATCAAATTTCATTATTATGGATTAATTCATTTAATTCATCCCATCAGTATTCATAGTTATGATTATTAGTACAAATTTAGTATTTTAAATTTTTCTTTATTTACCTTTTCTCTAGATCTTTTTACTCTGTTCCATCTCAAAGATTTGTTTTGCTGCTGACCACTATCTCCCTTAATCTTCACTCCCTTCTCTAAGCCTCCCTTTCCTTCTTTTAGCCTCTTTCCCCTCTACTTCCCTCTATGATGAGATAGATTTCTATAATCACTGAATGTATGTTATTCTCCCTTTCAGCCAATTCCAACATGAGTAAGTTTGTCTGCCAAATTTCATCTTATCCTCCATCATAAAAGCATTTCCTTTCATTCCTCTTTTATGTGAGATAATTTTCCCTATTCTTCCTCTCCCTTTCCTCCTAGTATAACCTTTTTTATTACTTCTTAATTTTATTTTTTAAATTGTTCGATTATAGTGACTCACATTCATTCCTATTTTCTATGTATAGTCCTTCTAAGTGCCCTAATAATGATAAATTTCTTAAAAGTAAAAAATTATCATCTTCCTATATAAGAATATTAACATTTCAACTTTACTGATTTCTTTATCATTTCTTTCATATTTGTTTTTCCATGCTTCTTCTGAGTCTTATATTTGAAAGTCAGCTTTTCTATTCTACTTTGGTCTTTTCCTCAGGAATGCTTGGAAGTCTTTCATTTCATTAAATCCTCATCTCCCCCTAAAAGATACACTGTTTTTCTGTATAGGTTATTCTTGGTTATAATCCCAAGTTCTTTGCTTTCTGGAATATAATATTTCAAGTCCTGTGATACATTAATATGTAAGCTACTAGATATTGTATCATCCTGACCTTTGCTGCATGATATTTGAATTGTTTCTCTCTTGATGGTTGCAGTATTTTATCATTGATCTGGAAGTTCTAGAATTTGACTCTAATTCTGGGAGTTTTTATTTCAGAATAGCTTTCAGCAGTTTATTGGTGTGTTTTTTTGTTTTATTTTAGTTTCTATTTTAGCCCCTGTTCTGGTAAATTTTCCTTTATAATTAATGTCTTGTAATAAAATAGCTAGCCTCTTTTTCTGATGATGGAATTTAGGAAGTATGCTATTTCTTCAATTCTCTCTCTTTAATCTATTTTCTAAGACAGTTGTTTCCCAATGAGATGTTTCACATTTTTTTCTTTTTTCCTCATTCTTTTCATTTTGTTTTATTCATCCACTTGACCTATTCTAATTTTTAATTAATTTAACTAAGAAAATTATTTTTGTTAGTGAACTTTTGTACCTCTTTCACTCATTGACAAATTTTTCTTTTTAAAACATTCTTCTCTTTAGTGTATTTTTTGTGCCTCTTTTATCATTTGGACAATTTTTAAGGTGTTTTTTTGCGTCTCTTTCCCTTAGTTGTTTACTGTTTTCATAATTTCCTCCATTTTTCTCTACCTCTAAACTTTTTATTTATTGTTTTTCTTTGCTGTTTTTTTAAGTACATGTTTTTAATTCACTGTCTTCTAAGTTTAAACCCAGATCTTCTCTGTCCCCTTAATGGCTATCAATATTTGGATTCTTTCTCCTTTGCTTGTTTGTTTAAAAAATAGTGACAATTCCAAAAGATTTAATTAATTTCATATTAGAGTCCTTGCATTCATAAGGTGCTGGAGTAATTGTACCTCAGGTTCCAGGATATTTTTGCATTTGTTAGTTCCTGGGCCCTATCTAGTTATCCCAATTTTGATATTCTAGGGTCATATGTAATATCTGATCCCCTATTCAAGGGCCCTATTATGAATGTCTTTAGGTAACTCCAACCAGAGCCTCTTCGTTCTGCTACTACAGCTGCAAGTAGACACCTTACCTTCCCCTGTTATAGCAACTGGGACCTCTACTCGTCTTGGAATGAACATAACTAAAGAGACTCCAGTCCCAAGTCAATCATACTCACTAGTGTATAATCTAACTTCACTCTTCTTCTCCTAATGCTACACACTCTGATAAATGAGGTGCCTAATCTACATTCCTTGGGTCCTCAAAGTCCCAGTCTGGTCATCAGTGAAGCCAAAAATCCAGTAAAGTCTACGTTTTTGACCCCCAGATGTAGGCCAGCAGGATTCTCTAGAGTCAAGGCCAAAGCTGGACAGAGCCGGTCTTAGAGTCCTCTGCCTTATTCTAGTTGCATCATCTGGGATAGAAGGTCCAAGGTGCAAAAGACAAGGTGAGCCTTCCAGTCTTAGTCCCAGGGCTACCTTGTTTATTCCATGATGTTTGCACTTGTCCTACCACTAGGGCTTGTAGCTTGTAGGACTGACACCAGGGAAGGCACAGACCTTCCACCCTATTTGTCTCTGGCCTTTCAGCTTCATTCCAAACTCATGTATGTTTTTGCTTTTAGCATTGATTCCTGAGTTCATGATTTAAAAGAAATATTTAATCAGGTATGTAGATTTGTCCTAAGGTATACAGAGGCCAGACTACAGGTTTTATTCTTCTTTAATCAGGGGTCTGAAAGAATAATTGGTATATGTAGGAAACATTGTTAAAAAGTTTTATTCAGGGACAATTTGGATGTAGTGAAGTTTAAATTAATATTCATTTGGAAGTGATAAACCATCAAGGTTTTAAAATAATCACGCAAATTTTATAAATTCAGTAACGGAAGAGTTAGAGCACAATGGCTTGAAAAGAGGCTACAGCCTTGGACGTGTTTAAAAAATAATTTAACCCCTTCTACACATAGGAGGGAGATTCTCTGACTATAATTATTTTCAGAAACAGGGAAGAAAAATAATTATTGTGACAACTTAAATTTATGCTTTAAGTTACTGAATCCTAGTCAAATTATGTCTCCTATATTCACTATTTCACTAGTATTTAAAGGTTAATTGAATGGATTTTATTCTCATAATATTTGTGATTTGTAGTAATGCATTCAAATCCAAAATATAAAATTATAATAAAATGCATAACCCCCATAATAATTTGATATCATTGTTAATATGTACTTGATTGTGATAGCTTTAATATTATTATAATGTCTTTTCTGAAATAAGACTACTATTTGCAAATGTAAGAATATTCCAAGGTAACTGGTTGAAAATTTCAAAGTTTTAAAACAATATCCTTTGAAGAGTAATTTTATATCAAGTTCAAAACATGTAAATTTTACAAATACAATAATTTAAATAGTCATAGAGGATTAAAAAAAAACAAAAAAAAAACTGCTACAGAGAAAAGGAATTTTCCTTACTTTTAAAAACTTAGAAGTTCTAACAAACTTATTAACCGCTTCCTTACAATAAATTTAGAACCTAAAGGGGTAATTAGCAGTCTCATTGAATTTTGATGCGATGTAGACAATAATGTTGCAAGCGAAGCTGATACAAATATTGGGTTTTAATAAAATTGTTATTGAATGTTATCAAAACATGTACCTTACATTGTGAAAACTGAAAACATATGCTTAAATATAAACTATGTGTAAAAGATATTTTTTAAAAATTGATCATGCCTATTTATAATAATATATGATTTGTATTATGAACTAAAAGTTTAAAGTAAATTGACTATCACAATGAGCTAAGTGAATAACCAGCCGCTGCCCCTGCCTTAATCATCTCTAATCCAGATAACATTAATGAAAACTTAATTCCAAGCAAAGCTGTTAACTCTTTTTCTGTATTATTGGAAAGAATTACCAGATAACTTATGCAGTGAGAAACTGTTGAAAAGAAAATGTGTTTATCATGTTTTGTAACATAATAATTTTTCATTGTGTATGTAAATCTTGGAAACCTTTCAAATGTTATTGGTAATAATTACTGTTTAAGGTAAAAGTCATTGGATTTGCAACTGATATTAGTCATTTATGGTTTATTGATTTGGATTCACCATTCAAAAGAAACATATCACTGATAAATAATCCTTGACCTGAAGTAAAGCAACGTTATACTCCCTTCCCTCCTTTTGCCATATTCAAAGCAAATTGACATAATAATTGAAGGCCCAGAAATTTGAATGTATATAGCAAGCAAATATGGTCCCCTGTTTACTAAAGAAACTGTACATACCCCAAGTGATGTTTCAATGAAAGTTAATTTGAACCTCTTGTAAATTAATTTATTTGTATAATTTCTGACCATCAATTGGAATAACTAATTACAAATACAAATAAACAAACAATTCCCCAGAATTATAATATGGGGGTCAAGGTTTTATTTTATTCTTACAGGAAATGGATCTGAGTTTTGGGTAAAAGACATTTTACTAAATCTAAANATAATCCTTGACCTGAAGTAAAGCAACGTTATACTCCCTTCCCTCCTTTTGCCATATTCAAAGCAAATTGACATAATAATTGAAGGCCCAGAAATTTGAATGTATATAGCAAGCAAATATGGTCCCCTGTTTACTAAAGAAACTGTACATACCCCAAGTGATGTTTCAATGAAAGTTAATTTGAACCTCTTGTAAATTAATTTATTTGTATAATTTCTGACCATCAATTGGAATAACTAATTACAAATACAAATAAACAAACAATTCCCCAGAATTATAATATGGGGGTCAAGGTTTTATTTTATTCTTACAGGAAATGGATCTGAGTTTTGGGTAAAAGACATTTTACGAAATCTAAACTATATATATATATATAATTTTGAATTTTAAAACATTTTTGCTTAAAAAACATTGTATTTTTCCCTGAATTTTTAATTTTCTTATTGCTTTTCCTTTTAATTTTTTTAATAGAATACTTGACTTTTCCCCCTTTTTCTCAATTTTTGTACTTAGAGTACATATAATCAATGTTAATCCTTTTTGATTTTATAGTAATATAAGTTTAATATTAATGCATACCCACAAAACCTTAGTCTATGGAAAGCTGCCATGAATTGGTAAATATTATGGGACTATAATTAATGATTTTGTCTGATTCCAGGAGAAGGGAACAAAAGAGCCACAGGGTTAAGGAGACCACAAAATCCAATGGGATTGGTGAGGAACTGCACAGTGCATAGTACCACAAGGTCAAAAAAGACCATACCAGTCCAGGAAGGATTGATAGAACTTTCTCATGGCAACACTGAAGGACTTAAAATTAATGTGGAGTTTGGGGTTGCAGCTTTTCTGATATGTTAGAGGCTGGACTTCCTTGAGCTTCATCCTGGTTAAGTACCAAAGGTTGGCCATCATCCTGGCTGAAGTGCAGGCAAATCAGACCAGGGAAAGACACTTCCCTCTCTCACAAAAAATTTGGTCCTTTTCTTTCTCTTATAAGTGTGGTAACTTACTATAGTCCTGGCTTCCAAATGGATAATTACACAATTGCTTAAATCACTTTACTTGGGCCTTAATTCGAGGACCTTCTATAAGTTCATTTTTCTCTACATTTTTTCACATGAGACTTTGATATTTTGCATTTCATTCACAGATTATTATTTTTTTCTCTCTTGTCTCTTTTATTTGGATTTTTTTAATTTTAAAAATTTTCATTACTTTGATTCACAGAACCCCAAAACTCAGCCATGTATCCTTAACTGATCTGGATGTTAGCCTTAACCCTCTTCAGAGGAGAATGTATGTTTTATAATCTATAATGTAAAGTTTAAATTCTTTTGAGAGTAATTTCAGGATAAGAAATTTGCCACCTCCCCAGAATGCAGACAACAAAATTACTTGGAGAAGACACCATGAAGATGCCTGCAGAGACCTACCCTGCATCAAAGAGATCCAAAAATGAACTTTGGGAAACAGTTGCTTGAACTATGGGGAGTTGAATGCATTTGTTTTGAATGTACAGTTTTATGACAAAGGGGACTGCCCCCTAATTGGCTTTTTGTCAATGCGCCTAGCAATCATTGGATCATTGGTTTTGTCCTCTTTTCTTTTTATCCCTAAATTTGTATAACTTAAAAGTTTCTCTTGGCCTTCATAAGAAAAATTCGCACAGCCCAACAGGTAGATGCCCTTTTCAATTTAAAAGAAAATGGAGAATGTGTGGGAGGCCAATAAGAGAAACAGAGTCTTAAATAGATGAAAATCTGAGACTCCTCTTTTGACTCCTTTTCAGATCCACACCTTTTCTTAATAACATTATAAGTCCCATTGGAAAGCTTTAAACAAACCAGCAGTTACTGGGTTAACAATTTCTCTACAAGAAAATTAAGATCCCTAAACTCTAAGAATATTCCTAAGTCAGCCAAGGTCAGAGCTAGACAAAACTTTATCCAACCAGGTGCAGTTGTTCTGATAAAAAATACAAGACTCAATTCATTTATGATATCTATAGAATATAGTAACAATTCTCGGAATTTGCTTGCTGATATCCAGGTGGCTAGAATTCAGCCTGGGACCCTGTTCTATCTTTATTTTGAAGCCTCCAAGGATTTTCTTTTGTGTGATTTGTAACCTCTATCAGCTGTAAGTTTTTCTTTGTGTTCTTTGTGTGAAAATAGTATATAATAAACTCCGTGCTCCTGGAGCCAGAGCTGGAAGCATGAGCTAAAAGACAACTCCAGTGTCCAGCTATTTCCTTATCAACTAAACTGTCCTTATCAGATTATCAGAGATGATAAAGAGATCTCAAGACTTTGCTGCTATAAAAAGAGTTGTTAAAATTTTTTAGTATATGTAGGTTCTTTTCCCTTATCTTTGATCTCTTTGGGTTACAGTCCCAGCAGTGGTAATGCTGAGTCAAATGGTGTATATAATTTTATGGCCCTTGGAGCATAGTTCAATGTTGCCCTTACAGAATGGTTTTATTGGTTCACAGTTCCACTAATAGTAAATTAATGTCCCAATTTTTCCACATCCATTCCAATATTTTCCATTTTGGTCATGTTAGTAATCTCATAAGTGTGAAGTGATAACTCAGAGTTATTTTAATTTGCAATTATCTAATAAATAGTGATTTAGAACATTTTTATGTGATGTTATTATTAAAAATGATATAGATGCTTATTATAAGAAGTATTAATATTTTAATTAAGGCCATTTTGGTAAAATATAGATGACCACGCACCTGCTAAGATCTGTTTCAAATTCCCTGCCATACCTTCTCCCCACCTGGCTTCCTCGTACCAAAAGTGGACATCCCAATCAAGTCCTTTCTATTTAAGCTATGCTTTACGTTCACTCATGTCATCATGTAAGACCAGAAACCTGTTGAATCATGGGAAATGTAGTTTCCAAGTCCCCTACATGTCCACACAAAGTTTGTCATATATCTAAATATTTAAAATTCAAATGAGCCCTAAATACCTCTCAGTGGAACCCCCCTAAATTTCTATATCTTAGAACAGCCTATTCATATCCTTTATTTTTCACTTGGGTAGTACTTTGTGTTCTTAAAATTTGACTCAGTTCTCTATATATTTGAGAAAAGAGGCCTTTGTCATATATTTGCTATAAATTATTTTTGCAATTTTTTTTCCTCCTAATCTTATTTGCATTGGTTTTGTTTGTACAAGACTTTTTAAAGTAGTCAGAATTAGTCTTCGTTGTGGTACAGAGAGGGGGCATAACAGTTTTGCAGGCTTTGCAGAATTCATTCTGTCAGTTAAGGAGTTTAGAATCTTAGGAAAAGTTCAGTTGGTCTTGGGACTCATGGAGAGAACCAGGGTCCATCTGAGCTCCTTCTTGAGATTCTAAACTCCTTAATTGACAGAATGAATTCTGCAAAGCCTGCAAAACTGTTATGCGCCCCTCTCTGTACCACATTATGGATGAGGAAGGTATAATGATGAATGTTGATAATTGAGGTGGTAGGAGAAATAAGGGAATGTATGAGTTTAGGGAGTACACTGAGGTACCAAGGATCGCAAGGGAGAGGATGAGTTAATCTAAGGCAGGCAACAGCAGCAGGGAAACACAGACTGGGACCCAGTTAGAGACAAACACTGAAGGGAAATAGACTGAGCCCTTCAATTAAAAGGACACTTTTACAGAGCAAGGTTAAGGCCAGCCACGGCCAGCTTGGAACTGACTCCAGGCTTTAGTCAGTTTCACAGGAAGGGACTAGAAGGAAATATTGAAGTTACACTTCCTTCAAAATGGATACCCTCAGCTTCCCTCAAACTCCAGAGAGTATGTTATTCCTCTCTCTTATTAATCTACTATTGAAGTAACCAGAAGGTCTTGATTAAATACAAATGGGGTTTATTGTCTTCTAGGATAGATTGGCAGGGTAGAGGATACAAGGAAGTCCTAACAGCCACTTAGAGAAACTTCAGGTGAGAGAAGGGAATCAGGAACATGAGACTGAGAAAGGACCTCTCTGTACCACAAGTTGGGTAATAAGCAAACTTTTCCATTTTCACCTAATTTGTTTATGGTGTCATCTTTTATTTCAAGATCAAATACCCTAGTGTCTGGAGTGAGATAAAACTAGACCAAGTTTCCACCATACTATTTTCTAGTATTACTTGTAGGTTTTTGTTTTTTGTTTGTTTTTTTGTCAGAGAGCAAATTCTTCCACCAAAAGTTTGTATCTTTGGGTTTATTAAATACTAGTTTACAATGGTCATTAACGCCTTTGTATTGATTACATAATCTATTCCATTGAACTGCTACTCTATTCCTTAGTCAATAGTATGTTGTTTTAACAATTAATACTTTTTGGTATAGTTTGAAATCTATTATGTCCGGGGGCTCCTTCCTACATATTTTTTTCATTGATTACATTGATATCCTTTGTCTTTTCATCTTCCAGATAAATTGTGTGCTTTGCCTAGTTTTATGAAATAATTTTGTGGTAGTTTGGTATAATGCTGAATAAGTAAATTAATTTAGGCAGCACTGCCATTTTTATTATATTGGCTAGGCCTATGTATGAACTATAATATTTTTTCTAATTGTTTAGGTCTGAATTTATTTGTTTTAAGAGTGTTTTATAATTGTGTTTATGTAGTTGCTGGGTTTGTTTTGGTAGATATACCCGTAGGTATTTTATAATGTCTAGATTTATTTTGAATGGAATTTCCTTTTCTATCTCTTTCTACTATATTTTGTTGATAATAAAAAGAAATGTTAATGATTTATATGGGATTATTTTCATTTCTGTTACGTTATTGAAGTTATTTTTTGTTTGATTTTCTGGGATTTTCTAAATACATTATCATATAATCTGCAAATAGTGATAATTTTGTTTCTTCATTGCCTATTCTAATTTCTTTAATTTTTTCCTACTTTTGTTGCTATAGTTAGCATTTCTAGTATAATATTAAATAGTGGTGACCATGGACATTCTTGCTTTACCCCTGATCTCATTAGGGAAGGTTTTAGTTTATTCCCATTACAGATAATGCTTACTGATGGTTTGAGATTGCTGTCATTTTTCACTTTGAGGAAGATCCATTTCTTCTTATGTTTTTTCTATTGTTTTTTTTATAAGGAATGGGTGATGTATTTTGTCAAATGTGTTTTTCTCCATCTATAATAATCATAAGGTTTCCATTGGTTTTGTTATTAATATGGTCAGATATGTTGATGATTTTCCTTAAATCTAACCATCCATGCATTCCTGATATAAAACCCACTTGACCAGCCTGTATGATCATTGTGAATAATGTTATAATCTCTTCATGAGTGTTTTATTTAAAATTATTGCATTAATGATCATTAGGGAGATTGATCTGTAGTTTTCAATATCTGTTTTAATTCTTCCTAGTTTAGGCATCAGTACTATATTTGTATCATAAAAATAATTTGGAAGGATTGTTTCTCTATTTTATAGTTTCCGTATTACTGGAGTGAGTAGATCTTTGAATGTTTGGTAGAATTCACAGAAGTATTCTGCTATGGCCTCTTTCTTAGGGAATCTTTCTGATAGTTATTCAATTTAATCTTCTGTGTTGGGATTAACTACTCTATTTCTTCTTTTGTTAATCTGGGTAGTTTATATTTTTGTAAATATTCATGTATTTCACTTAGATCATCAGATTTATTGAAACATATTTGGGTAAAGTATCTTCCAATAATTGCTTTAATTTCTTCTTCAGTGGCTGTGATTTTGCATTTTCATTTTTGATAACATTAGTTTTGTTTTCTTCTTTCTTTTTAAATTAAGTTAACAAATAATTTATCTATTTAAAAATTTTTATGAAACCAACTCCTTGTCTTATTTACTAATTCAATGGTTTTCTTATTTTCAGTTTTCTTAATTTCTCCCTTTATTTTCATAATTTCCAAATTGCTGTTTGTTTGGGGTTTTTTATTCATTTTTTCCTAGTTGTTTTTAGTTATATGTTGAAAACATTGATCTGTTCTTTCTAAATTTTGCTGATTTAATTATTTAGACATATAAATTTCCCAATAAATACAACTTTAGTTGTGCCTCAAAAAATTTGGTAGGTTGTCTCCTCATTGTCTAGTGAAATAGCAGCATGTTAGGCTGGTCCATGTTCTGCTGGTTCCCACAGTTGCTGTGCTGTCTGGTCTTTTTCCTCTTCTTATCCTAGTGAGATATATTCATTTTTGTTTTCCTCTATTTTTGAGGCAACTTGTTTTCATGCATACATACAAGTGTGTGTATGTGTGTCTGGAGGAAGAGCAGAGACTCATTTAGTCTGCTATTTAAGCTCTCAGCATGCATTAGTGTTTGTTTGTTTTTAATATGGAAATTCTTTGTAGTAGTATTCATTTTTTACTTTTTCATTGTTTATTCTTCTGGCCTATTTTCATACTTTGAACTTTGTCTTATGCTTGAGCTCTGAATACCTCTGAGGAGAATTTTTTGACTAAACTTTTGTCCTCTAGCATTCTTTTGTTGATGTCTTAGGGGACTGAGAGTTGTTTTATTCCAGGATTTCAAAGACAATTCATCTGGGGGCTTTCAGGTTTTCAGAGTTCCCAAAATGGTCTATTCCTTTGTAAAGTCTGATTACCACATTTTTGGTTTGAGTTTTGTAAGTTCTGGATTTGCATCTGTGCAACATACTTTTTGGCTTGCCCTTGGTTGGATACTCCAGTAATCTGCATCTGGACTCTTCCAGTATAAATCAATTGTAAAGCTCTTCTAGATCATTGATAAAACGGTAGTGCTCCCTTTGGTCTTGAATTCTTACCCTGGTTATTCAGCTACAAACTTCAAACTGGCCTGGGCAATGGAACTAAGACTCCATTCTGTCCCTTCCCTCAAAGCCATACTATTACTGTTTATTTATTTATTTTTAATTCAACCCTCACCTTCCGTCTTGGAATCAATATTGTGTATTGGTTCCAAGGCAGAAGAGTGGCAAGGGCTAGGCAATGGGGATTAAGTGCCTTGCCCAGGGTCAAATAGCTGGGAAGTATTTGAGGCCAGATTTGAACGTGGGACTCACATCTCTAGGCCTGGCTCTCAATTCACTGATCTACCCAGCTGCTGCCTACGACTGTTTATTAATAAACTTGTACTCAGTTCAGTACATAGTCTAGGATCCCCAATCACTTCTCAACTGGAAATGTAATCCTTAGGTATAGAATATGCCAACATATTCTATCCAGGATCTTTGGAGTAAATAATAAAGAACAGAGCTGCATGTGGCATGTGTTCCCAAAATTCACCAAGATTGGGTATCTCAAATGGGTCTAGTAAATTTTCTTTCCCTAGTATTTAGATTCAGTCCTCTTTAAGTTTCTGTATGCTAGAATGAGCCAAATTTGTCTGTGGCCAGACCCTGATACAAGGTGCTACAAATTCTCTGTTTTTTCTTATTCTGAGTTGGGTTGGAAATATGACTTATTGTGGTTTGTTTTTGTTTTTTAAATTTCTCAACAATACTCAGTCTGGAACCTTTTTCTATATCTTTGTAATAAAGTTTTATTGGAAAACTTAAGGTATTCATTTTCTTCTTCTTTTACCACCTTTATTGTGCCCTCCAGCTCCTTATTCTTTGGAACTAGATACAAGGTTTCCAGAAAATATTAGTGCTCTATCTAGTACAATAAATGGAATTAACAAATGGGTAAGTAAATGAAAGCACTTATTAAGTGCTTCTTAGGTGTCAGGAATTGAGCTAAGTGCTAGTGATACTACTCTAAGAATGAAATAGTTCCTATCTTAATGGAGCTTACTTTCTAATAAGGGACATCAATACATATAGAGGAGTGATGGTTTGAGAAGAATGTTTCAGTCTAAGAAGACATAAAAATGGTGAGTAAAGACATAGTTGAATCAATTGCTGTGACCTTTTCTGAAGCAATGACAATTTCTATTTTACTATTATTCCCAGAGCAAGAGGAAGAAAGTTGTCAGTGTAGAAGTAGAATGGAGTGATCTATTAGCAGCTGGGTAGTTGGAAAGAAATTGCCTATGGTGAATGGCTGAATGAGAAGAGAAGAGAAGAATGTTCTGGGTTAGGGCCACCTACTGTGGTTACAGTGGACTATCAATCAATCAATTAGCATTTATTAAATAATGCCAACTACTGACAATTAAAAGGGAAAAACAAAAACAATGACGTCCTCAGGCATCATTTAGTTTACAGTTTGTCAGGCGGTTCCCAGGAATGGCATTCAAATCAGAGTGAATCAACTTCCTCACTGTGTGGTCTCTTAACACTGTTTTACATGAGACTGACTATAGACTATTGGCATCCATCTATAGAGGCAACCTGAGGGTTAGTAATATAGATTTAAAATTGCATTTTTCAGGTTTATCCTTTAAAAGTAATTTCAAAGTTCTTCCATATTCTCTAAAATTAAACTGTAAATACATTTTATGAATATATGAGTAATGGACATCTCCAGAGGTCCATAATGTTCTCATCTGACTCTTGGACCAGAGAAACTTGTCTTGTCTTATTTTGTGGCTAGTAATTTCAGCCAATCTAAAAGAAAACAAAGGCAAAGCTTCAAGCCAAAATCCTGGTTTATTGAGAGAGACCAATGTCTCTTAGCAAAGCTGGGTTTTCTTCCCAATCTAAGGCAATTAGATGAGGTTTTTTTTTTTAATCCCCTGCTTATATAACCTGAATCTGTGGGTGGTCTTTTCTGACTGTGGTGGTCAAGATAAATTTTCTACCTGAGCTTCTTGATTCGTGAGTTGCCCAGATACTTTTTCTCTATTTGTGGGGGGTGCTCTGGCTTCTTAAGGAGATACCTCAACAACTTGATTGGTCATGATAGTTCTGAGGTCACAAGTGCTCCTCTCAATGTGCCCTATATGGCAGGGACCCATAAATCAGGAGGTCAGCAAAGGTTTAAGTCCTCTCAGCACTCATCATCTGAATATGCCTTATATGGCTTATAGGCTTTCTATTTACTTGTTGAGTCACATCCTATTGTAAAATGCTAGCTTAGAGAAAATAGCTGAATATTTTACTTTAGCTTAACTCAGTAACTTTATAAAATATTTCCTAGAATTCCACTAATAAAAAAAAATCACTGTCCCAGATTAATCACTTCCTTTAACTGTATACTGATTGTGATAATTTATTTAAAAGAGTTGGGGAGTGGGGCAGCTGGTTAGCTCAGTGGATTGAGAGTCAGGCCTAGAGATGGGAGGTCCTGGGTTCAAATATGACCTCACACACTTCTAGCTGTGTGCCTCTGGGCAAGTCACTTACCCACATTGCCTAGCCCTTAACACTCTTCTGCCTTAGAATTAATATATAGTATTATATATATATATATATAATATAATATAAAATATAGTATAATATAGTATTAGTTCTAAGGTGGAAGGTATGGGTTTTAAAAAAGGAGCCAGAGGGTCAGGGATTCTCTTTCTCTTTAATTATGCACAAGCATTTAGGAAGAGGTTACCTCTAAGGGTGGAATTGGAGGGTTGTTTGCCTTTAACTATAACTCAAGCATTTGACATTGAGTTGGTTTCTAATCATCCAAACGAGAGTAAGGAAGAAAGTGGGAACAAGGAAACATCTTTTGAGGACTTTCTCTTTTAATGAATTTGACCTTTTTAAGGCTATTTTTAAGATAAAGGTGTGATAATATGAAAGAATGAACTCTGGAATAAAACAAGTGGCAAATGGCTTCAACTCAGTAGAGCTGCCTAAAGCAATGGTTATTTCAACCACTAGCCCAGCTCTGCCCTACACTGGGACCTCAAAGTTTTATAAACACCTGCTTACAATTTGCTATCTCTATCTTCTCAATATTCATTTTCTCTTTAATTTTCTAACACCTAGGTCTTGTCCTCCCAGCTTCGATAACAGTACTATCTTTAAAATTACCAAGTATTTCTTCCTAGAAAACCTAATTTTATTCTCTCTCTCTCTCTTTCTCTCTCTCTCTCTCTCTCTCTCTCTCTCTCTCTCTCTCTCTCTCTCTCTCTCTCATATGTATATATATATATATATATGTCTATTTATCTCTCTTTCATTTATTTATTTATTATTTTTTATTGAACACAAACGGTCAGTTCAGTATCATAGATTCTATGACTTAGAAGGGACCAAAGTAGACATTTTAATCCAATTTATCCTTTATTAAGGTAATTTTCTCACAATATATTTCAAGAGTCTCGAAAGTCTTTACTTTCAGATGATGAATGAGAGCAAAACCTATTGATAGAGGCAGGCAGTAGGCAGTGAGTGGTAGTAATAGAAACGGGACCCTCATATTCTCTTGTTTTTCTCACCAGTTAGCATTAGTTAGACACAAACTGCAAGATCTGTTTCAGTATTAGTCAAGCATTGATTGCAGAATCTGTATTGTTGATCATTTACCCATTCTGTATCTATCATCAATCACTAGTAATGGATATGTAATGTTCTATCCTGGATATCAGCTTTGTGCCTGCTCTATGTTATTAATTACTCATGTTGTTCTTTATTTACCTTAATTCTGTAAGGTTTAAATTTAGGTTTTTGACTAAATAAGAGTTATAAAATAACATTTTGTTTGCCAATTTTAAAATATTATAGCTTAAATCAAAATGACTTTTAGCAGCTTTCATTTACAAAGAGGTGGAAAGAGTGAAAGTGTAAAATGAAGATAAAGAGAGAGATTCCTAAGAAGTCGACCAGCCCTTCTCTGGTGAAGTCTGGCTCAGCCCCAGCAGGGGCTTCCCCAGGTCTGATTCTCCAAAGTCAAGGCAGGAATCTCAACCACTCACCTGAAAGCCAAGGCAGGATCCAGGGAAAAAGTCTCCTCTAAAGCCAGGAAAGGAATCTCAGCCACTCCCTCCAAATTCCAGGAAAGGAAACATCCCTAGACTATGCTGTTCTCTTCTTTTATGCTTCTTTTTCCAAATCACTTCTTGCCACTTCTCCTCTTCACAGAAACCAATTGTAGTCTTTCAATTTGCCTAGCACTGCCTAAGGAGGGCAGTGACATTTGGAATTGTGAGCTTACTTAATGGTAAGTAGGGGTACTTTAAATTCTTGATTTGATTAGCTAAAAATAGACAAGGAGAGAGTTAATCCTATCTTCAGAGTTCTAAATTGTTAGGCATTACTAATTACCTATAGCTATTGTCTACTGTGCTGTATCCATCCCCCCACTCCCACCCCCACCCCATGTTCCCATTCTAGAAGGGTAGTGAGATTGCTTCCACAGTGACAAATAATGGCAGGTGGACAATGGGGAAAACATGGGACATGGGTACTAAGGGCTCTGGCATTCTAGAAGAATCCCTCAAACCTGCACATAGTCCTTATTCCTTTTCTGGTGCCCCCAAGTTCACCTATGACAGATACCCCCAAATTCACTTCTACCTGAATTTGACCATGCCCATTTCCCAAGGTTTTCAGTCTATAATGAGAAAAGGTAGAAATTTATCTGGAATAGAAGACAACAAGCTCCAAGACCATGAATAAATATGCAAACCCTATTCCACACTTTGGTTTTCTACTCCACACTTGGGTCTGCTACTCCATTAAGTATTTGTCTATTCCAATAGCCCCAAGTGCTACACCATCCCTCAGAGCTGCTACTCCACAGCTGGGGCTGCTTCTCCACACCTGGATAGCTGCTATTCCATCAGTTCCAGAGAGGCTACTCTACTACCCCAGTAGTAATCCCTTAGGCCTGATACTATCTGATTAGCCCCCAGGCTATTCCTCCAGCTACTAGGCCATTATACCATACTAAAAATATTATAACAAAATTCTTTTCTTCTGAATTGAAGGAGGTTTGGGCCTCCCATTCTTGGGGACAGACCCTGCTACAGACTTGGGTATGTTTTTGCCACAGCACTGTGATGACTCAAGCTAGCTCACACCACTTTTAGATGTCTGTAATTTTTAGGAAGTATTTCTTACATCATCAGTTCAATGTTCAAAGATCAATCTGCTATGGCCAAGTAGAATAAATGTCTGTTCTTCCACAAAGAGTCTTGTATATATATATGAAGATGTTTGTGATAATACATGATAATGGATTTGCTCTTATTACTTGTCCAAATATAAATCGTTAGACCAGAGATGTCAAAATTGTGACCAGAAATACTCACAAGTTCCTACCTAAGCAGATTAAAATGTAATTGTTAATTGGTCAATTTACTGCATTCAGGGATCTGTTTCTATTTGAGTTTGACCTGGCTGCTCTAGATGATTTTAATTTTATTAAATATACACAATCCAAATATGTCAACTATTTATTTTTAACATTAAGTCAATAGGTAGTCACTTCAGTAGCCCTCAAAATGGTAAGTACTAACAACTACTGTTTAGTTCTTATTTTTCTGGCCTTTACTTGATCATTTCTTACTTGTTAGCAACTATATAGCCACCTTCTTCTTCTTTGGCATACTAGAGGGTGCTTCTTCTGAATGTATTCAGTTTCGTTTTTATAGACAGAGATGGGCGTTATTTTTCCCATTAGAATGTAAGCTTCTTGCTGTCAGGAATGATCTTTGTTTTTTTGTATTTATAACCTCAGTGCTAAGTACAGGTCCAGGAACATGTTATAAACTTGACATGTTTTTCTTCTCCCTTATTTGTTTTCTTCCTTTTTTTCTTTCTCATGTTACATGTCATATACAAAGCACTAAATTTGTATTGCAACAATCTTTATATTTGAAAGGAAATGATTTGCATTCAAAACTTTGTTTTGCTACTTACTTCTGATGCTCCTTGGGTAATTTATTTGCCCTAAATGTCATTTTCTCCATCTGTAAATGATAGGATTGAATTATATAATCTCTAGATACTTTTATTATTCTAAATGATATTATTGAACTAAATTATATATTTAGCTAATTTAGTCATTTTGATGATTTCTTCCCTAAAACTAATGAGTGACACCAAAATATAGATAAATTAAAAAAAAGAGTTATCTTCTGCTTAAAATTTGCCACTTGTCCTTTTGATGCTCAATATATTAAGTTTTAATTTTTTTACTGAAACCTTTGGAGAACTGGGTCTGGAGTAAATGTACTAAGTTAGAGATCCTAATGAGTGTCTTTGATGAGAGCTAATTGTTCAAGCCCACTGCCCAACTATTGTAGGAAGCATGACATAATTAGAAAGGCAAATTGCACTGGAAAAGTGCAGACACAGTTAATACATGCTTGCTACAGTAAGGAGACAAACATTTGAGGGGAGAGGGAAGATATCTTTTGACACATCTTCTGTATGGGGATTGGGAGTGTCTTGGATATAATCTAACAATTACTGAGGTTTAAGGAATGATATATTTCATGAGAAATCAATCCCTTAGCAGAGGAAGAGGTTCACGGTAGAATCCAAGCATGAAAACAAGGTAGGTCTAGATAAGATCAAAGAATAGGGTTAACTCAGAGGATCCTGGAATCCAAAATTAGGGGAAAAAATAGTAAAGTCAGCAGCCAGATGGGAGATTTTAAGTCAAGGAGGGGATCAGAAATTGTGTTGACATGCTGACTGGCAAAATGACAGTTTTAATTAGTTAGTAATATATATGGGGGCTTTCAAGGTAGCAAGCATATTCTTCCCTCTGTTTATGTTTGATGTGCAGGTGAAGTCAAGGGTGTGTAAAGGTTAGATTTAGTGATTAGACTTAAATTATATGAAATAATGTGGTTGCCTAAGTTATTATATCTCAAGTCAGAAGTTTATTTACCAAAGTAGAGGGGAAACAATAAAGAAGAGAAATGTGAGAGAGGTTAGAGAAAATACCTATACTAGTCCTCAGCCAGGAGGGCTGGTAGTGAGTAACTATGAGGTCTCCTCCAAGATGGAAGCTAGTCTTTTAGGAAACTAGGAAGGGAGTCAGCCTTCTTCACTCACCCAATGAAGTAGTCCAAGAGTCTGAATCTAAATTGAAGTCACAATTCACATGGAAGACTCTGTTGAAGTTCTCTTGAATACTATCTCCAGGAGATACTCTTCAAGAGACTCAACTTCACAAGACTGCCCCAGTCCAAATATTTCATGGCTTTTATGGTGGTTTCCTGTTCCTTCTCCTCTTCTCAGGGGCCAATCACAGTTTCCAAATTGCCCAGCCCTGCCCAGGGGCAATGTCTGTGGGACTAACTTGTTACCTTTAAGCCTTTAAAGGTGTTAACTCCTCCTTGGATTCACATGTTTCTGAGTTATCACTTAGTTTGGCACATGGGTTACAGGCTCCCCTCTATTTAAGGTTAAGTAGGGGTGTCTTCCTTTTGGAGGTGTAAACTCCTTAAATAAGAGTTTCCTTTACTTTAGGGCTAAGTATGGGTATATTCACTTTTGTTGATTAATTCAAAAGAAGACAAAGGAGAGTTAATCCTTTCCTCACAATCTAGCTGAGGAAACCTCAGTTTCAAGATCTCCATATCACCCCCTGAGAAAGGTTTGTAGCTTTTAACAGGTATAATGCCCAAGTCAGGTTGTAGCACTGTCCTATCAGTAATGGGAAGGATAGTTACAGGAGCTGCTTCAGCCCCTGCAACCTGTTGTTCTACAGTTTTCTTATCTGTAGCTTGTTTAATATCACCCCCCTTTGTTGGTGTGACTACACTCTCAATAATCTCTAGCTGCATGATTGTCTTTGCATCTAGGTCCTTTCCTTCCCTGATCTGCTTATCTCAGTTAAGGTCTTCATGTGCTCCACTAATTGCTCCAAAACCAGGTTTGTTATTTCTTTTCTTCCAAATGTAAATGCCAAAACTTTCCTCAATATCATCAGGTCCCCATACAAAGTTGCAGCCAAGGCTATCCTCCATGGCACATATGCCAAAGCATCACCCACTGATATAGTTAACCAGATGTAAGTACCATATATTTCTACCATTTGTTTGAAAAACTGGGGAATCGTTATCAGCCAAAAGGTAGCACAAGCCTGCCAAATCCCATATATCAGCACCCCAGAGAACCCCAGCGTGACAACATCCCTGTTGATGAAGCTGGCCATACTGATCACTTCCCACTCAGGTTCTGAAATAAAAATCCTAGGTTGCCTGGCCAAAACTGTTATGTTGATCTTAACAGAGATATTTGGGAAGCTGAAGAGATGGTCTGAAACTAGAAACCTGCAGAACTCACTCAGCCCCCACACACAGGCTAGAGCGAGTAGGGAGGGGTGGGTAAGACTCTTTACTCTCACCCCTCCCACCAAGCAATTAGAAATCAGTTGGAAATGGAGGCAGGACTGATGTCTTCTGGCAAGGCTCAGCAAGGCAAATCTCTAATGATGTTCACTTTCTCAATTTTTATTCCCCACAGGTTTGACTGATGGACAATAGGAGAAGCTTAATGTCTTGTTGTTATCAGGGACAGACAAATCTAAATTGTATTGGCTGGACAGCTGAAGGAAACTTAGCTGAAGTTGGATGTAAGTATCCCCAGAATAATAAATAGGCACTGCTCCCAAAAGATGAAGTTTTACTGATAAAAGAGGAAGGGAAGGCAGGGAAGGGGTTTCAAGCATTTGGATAAGCTCTGGGAAGCCCTGAACTGTTAGGTAGAAACTACCCCTCCCCCCACAGGAGAGAGTGGCAGACTTTTAGCTAGCTTGCCCTTAAGCCTGTAATTATCACTTCTAATATCCAAAATAACTAAATAACAATTGCGCTGTTGCTAGAAAGGTCTAGTTCAACTAAACAAGCAAATCGCTGAGCAGAACCAAGATGATTCTTGCCCCAGATGGCCTCCAAAGCAATCCCAAAACTGGGAATAGAAAGCAGAGTGACCTGCTCACTTCAACCCACAGGAATCAACTGTTTAACTGCTTTCAAACTGTTCCCTCACCCAGAATTCTCCAGGGGGGTGGTCCCCTGGAATTCTGGGTGAGGCTTGACCCTGTATCTTGCATGAATTCCACCCTGCAATTTTCCATGTTGCAGGTCCTAAGTAGGGGTATTTAAGTTATTATTAACCAAAGTTTTAATTCTAACTAGGAAGAGAAAATAAAGGATTCCCTTTTCCCAACTGTAAACTCAGAATAGACTGTTAACTTAGAAAAAATGCAGAACTATTAAATAGTCATAAAATCACTCTTTAATCAAGGGAAAAGGGGATGAGGGCTATGTGGCCTCTTTTGCAGAGCTGCGCCTTATGCATAGTCTAAGAAATGAACACTGCTTTGCTCTGCTCTCTGATCCACCTGGGAGTGACACCATGCTAGATGACGACTCCCAGGAACAAAGGAAATTGGGGAACTTATATACCATTTGGGAAGATCCAGGGCCTGGGAGAGATGATTGACATTATACTGACAGGATACAATCAAGCTAGAGAAAGAGATCATAACTAGAGGCTAGGGTGTAGGGGAAAGGGACTGCTTACACAATGGATTCTAAAGGAATGGTCCCTGCCCAGGTGTGTCTTCCTGGGAAGGGTCTCAGATACAATGGGCAAGACTACCCAAGACAAAAAGGATATTTAACATTTACCCTAGGGTACATTATTTAGTCTGCAACTGCTAGCCTAAGATTCCCTTCAGGGTGGATTCTGAGGGGAACAGGGAACAAGCACAAGCTTTGGGGTCTCCAACCTACAAGCTATTTCTAAAACTTGGGGTTCGTCAGATCTCACTAAACCACAAGTTTGGGGACTCTAGATTCCATGTCGACAGACAGAGAACCAAGAATTTCCTTTTAAAGGTGGGATACCCTGACCAAGTTATATGACCTTTTCTGAGCCTGCCATTTCAATTAAACTGTAAGCTCGAGTACTTTTATGTATATTACTTATTAGAAAGAATGAGACAATAAGCCAGCATTTCTAGAAGCACTTCTAGAAGTGTGCTAGACAGTCCAGATTGCCTGTATTCTCATTCATGATAGGAAACAGATAGTCTATGCATTTGAGCAAACCAAATTGCTTCCTTGGCTAGTTGATACCTTTGATCTTCCTTATTAAAGGGCACCTGATTTCTTGTTTTGACCTTGACATTAAATCCATCATATCTATCCTCTGGGTGCAATTTACTATATTACACAGTCTTACTGTTTGATCCTGGCCCCTTGAACTTTATTTTTTTCACTAGATATCTGCCTTATCACTGTTCCTCAGACATGTTTCATGCTTTTTCCCCTGAATTTTACTTTACTGATACTGAACCTGGTCATGGTGCACATAAAAATCTCAGTCACCACTCCATCCTCATATGCTATTGAATGGCAAAGACAAGTGACTCATATGCCATGCACAGCTTCTGGTCACAGCTAAAATTCAACTGGGTACTCCAACACAAAAGCCCAGGCCAAAATTTCCACCCAGAGAGCCAAGTCAGAATATAAACCATAAAACAAATTATTAGAAGTAGATATTTTTTTCAGACACATTCAGATCCAGTACTCTGACTTAACTTATTATTATTATTATTATTCCTGATGACTCCTTAGGAGCATAGGGCCTCAACCATCTCACGCCAGCGGATTCTGTTCTGGGCAACTTCCCCCAGCTGGGCCCATGTCATTCCGACTGTTTTTGTTTCATTTCCCACAGATCTTCGCCAGGTCTGTTTTGGTCTTCCGACTTTCCTCCTCCCTGAAGGGTTCCAGCACAATGCTTGTCTGGCTACATTGTCTTCCGGTTTTCGTAGCGTATGTCCTATCCATCCCCACTTACATTTCTTTATGTGCTGACTAATGGGATACTGGATTGTTCTTTCCCAGAGACTAGCATTGGAGATCTTTTCAGGCCATCTGATGTTCAAGATGTAGGGTAGACATCTATTAACAAAGACTTGGAGTTTATTGGTGTTAGCGCTCGTCACTCCCCAGCTTTCTGATCCTGAAGATCGATCGTTATGGGAGACTTGAATGCAAAGGTAGGAGAAGACAACACAGGAAAGGAATTCATCATGGGAAGGTATAGAGTAGGCACCTGTAACGAAAATGGAGAGCTCTTTACGGATTTCTGCACCTTCAACGATCTTGTTATTGGGGGTACTATATTCCCACACAAGAAAATTCATAAGTCAACCTGGACTTCACCTGATGGAAGGACGGAAAATCAAATAGATCACATCACAGTTTCCTGCAAGTGGAGAAGAAGCCTTCTAGATGTTAGAGCAAGACGTGGTGCAGATGTGGCCTCGGACCACCAACTCCTGGTGGCAACTTTTAGAACCAAGTTGAAATCATTCAACGACCTTTCAGGCAGATTACACCATAAGTTCAACGTGCAAGATCTAAAGACCAGAGAGGAAAAGGAAGCTTTCAACTGCGAAATCAAGAACAGGTTCGTGGCCTTGACTGACTTAACTAGTATACAGGATTTTAAGAAGTCTCTAACTCAGTGAAGATGGTCAAGCAACAAAAGAGCAGAAAGTATTTCTTTGACAAGTAGAGAAGATTAGGAGCATTATTTTCTTATTCTGGCAAAAATGAATGTCTTCTAGGAAATTTCCATAGTGGGAAGCCACCTTTATGAGTAATGTAAATTTTGTCACCCGAAATTTGTATTAGAATAATCCTCAGAAGCATTATTACTCTAGAGTTTTACCATATGTCTATTCTAAAACTTGTTAAGACAGAATTTCTAGTTCATTAGTTTTAGTTTGTTAGACTATTCAATATATCATGCAAACCACAACACTAGCTTTTAAATATAATTGAAAAAATATATTCAGTTTTATTTGAACACTTTTTCATTAAATTAGAGCAAAAAGACATTTTGAATGATTGTCAGAGACATGTTTTTTTTCAGCCTCAGAGATAAAACCTTTACAGTTGAATATACTACTGTCACATTGGATCATAAAGGCTATGAGGTGGCACAGTGGATAGACCTCTGAGCCTGGAGTCAAAAAGATCAAAGTTCATACCCAGCCTCAGATAAAAGCTTAGTGATACCAACCAAGTCACTTAATCGCCATTTGTCTCAGTTACCTCAACTATAGAATATGGATAAAAATAGCAACTGACAAGCAGGACTGTTGCAAAGATGAAATAATATTAGAAAAACACTTAACACAATGTCTGGTACAGAGCACATTAAATCAAATTTTACCCAGGTTATATTCAGTTATAGTTTTCATTGCCTTCAAGAGTCAATTTCTGAAGTAATTCTTTAAAGAAGAAGAAGGAGGAGAAAGAGAAGGAGGAAGAGGAGGGGAGGGGGAGAAAAAGGAAATCAGTAACAATAGAATGAAGAAAGAAGAAGCTAATGTTATTTATGAACTTAACTAAACATATAATTAATTTTGACAATTGTCTACAACTACTCACACTTATTCTCCAATAATAAAGAATAATTCTGCCAAAGACTTTAGGAAGGTTAGAAAACTATAAAAGAGGCAACTCTTTAAGCCAATTTTAGCAAGTATTATTATTATTTAAGAAATAATAACTTCAGAAATGTTTTAGCCTATTTTTTTTAAGTTTTTGAATTTCTTTATTAATTTTATTCTTATTTCCTTCAATTTTTCCTATGGGATATTTTATTTTTTATTTTTAAATTTATTTTAATAACAAATTTACATATTTTTTTCAAAAGATATATGGTTCATGCTATCTCCCTTCCTTCTTCCCTTCCCCTCTCAGAGTTGACAAGCACTTTAATATGGTTTGCACATATATTGTGCATATATGTGAAAAACATATTTCCATATTATTTTTATAAGTGAATAATCTTATAAAAACAAAACTCAAATCATATACCCAAATAAACAAGTGACAAACCATGTTTTTCACCTATAGTTATATTCCACAGTTCTTTCTCTAGAGGTGGACAGCTTTCTTTTTCATAAGTCATTCGGAATTTTCCTGGAACATTGCAGTGCTGTTAGTAGCAAAGTCTATCACATTTGATCAACCCATAATATTTGAGTTACTGTGTATAATATTCTCCTGGTTCTGCTCATTTCACCCTGTATCCATTCATATAGATCTTTCCAGTTCTTTCTGAAATCATCCTGTTCATCATTCCATCACCATCATATACCACAAATTGTTAATCCATTCCTCAGTTGAGGGTAATGCCTTTACTTTCCTTTAGTTTCCAATTGGAAACTTTTTAGTTTCCTATTCTTTGCCATGACATCTTTCCAATTTCAATTGAGCTATTGTGGTTACATGAAAAATACCAAAGAGGGGGCAGCTGGGTAGCTCAGTGGATTGAGAGCCAGGCCTAGAGATGGGAGGTCCTAGGTTCAAATCTGGCCTCAGACACTTCCTAGCTGTGTGACCCTGGGCAAGTCACTTGACCCCCATTGCCTAGTGTGAGAATCCAGCTGGAATCCCCCTCTGCAATATGAATCTTACACTAGCCCTTGACACTCTTTTGCCTTGGAGCCAATACGCAGTATTGACTCCAAGACTGAAGGTAAGAGTTTTAGAAAAAAATACCAGAGATACAAATATGGGTACCAGGTATGTTTCTTACAAAGGGACAGCATAAATAGCAGACTGAAAGGTAGTCTCCTTCACCCTGTATAAATCAGTTACCAAATGTTACTGATTTTATCTACATAGGCTTCCCTCCATGTCTTCATATTACACTAGCTTCCAGCTTTCATTCCCCTCACCTATCTATGCCATAAAAATTACCTCCTAATTAGTTTCCCTGACTAATAGTCCCTTCCATTGCCAAACCATTTTTGAGATATAGATCCCAAAATGTCACTCTCCTGCTTTAGAAGATTTTGTGGCTTGTTCTTACCTATAAGATAAAATTTACAGGCTTTTCTTTATAATCCAGATTGATTATCTTTTCAGAATGTTGTTATATTACTCCTTTTTTTGCACACCATGTTGGAGCCCAATTGTCCTGTTTACTGTTCCCCATGTGTGTCATTTCAGTTCCTAATTTTATACATGCTTCCCTCTGTGCCTGGCACAGTCTTCCACCTCTTGGACTCATTAGCATTTTCCAAGGTTCTCTCTAATTGTCATTCCTTCTCAAGGCCCATTCTGATTTCCTTGGTTTATAATGCTCTCCTCTTTCACTAAAATCACATTGTATTTATTTTATGTTCACTTATCTGTGGAATCACTCTTTCCCTCCAGTAGAAGTTAAGTCCCTTGAGGAGAAGATTTTCAATTTTATTTTTGCATTCCGAGAGATTAATTCATGACCTATAAATGATCTTGAACTTATTGTCAAAATAGCAAGTTTTAAAATCTGGAACAATAAAAGTCATGTTAAGTAGCCCAGGTTAGTTTGTTCCAAATGAAAATAGTGAGATTAATTTTAGAGAATTTCATTACATGTGCTATCAAAAATGCACACATTTTTATTTCAAACTAATGATGAAATAATGTCTCTTAAATTGGATTGAACTGAAATGAAACAGAAATGTATCAAGAAGGATGTGTAGATATAAGAACCAGTTTTATTATCCTGCTTGGGAAAAAATAAACAGTTTGACCATTGATATTTATGGATTTTTAAAATTTAAATGTAAATTGATAAAACTGGTCATTATTCAAAATAATCATACTAATTTTCAAGTGAATGCATTTACTTAGAAGCAGTGAGATCCTGACTCAGGGCCAAGAAGATTTGTGTTCATATCCTACCTTTGACAATACTGTCTTTATGACTCTGCATAAGTCATAACTTCTATTATGTTTTAAGCAATTCTCTGACTATAAATATTGGAGAGTGTGTCTACTGCTATTAGTAGCATAAATGAAGTTAATAAAACAACATGTCTATTTCTTGTCCCTATATAGTTTTATTAACTAATATACAGTTGTCTCTTGCTATATTGCAGTTCCATTATTGTGGCTTCACTGTATTGTGGTTTTAAAAAAATATATGTAACTAATTCTGTAGCACAGAGTTTTCACCATTTTGTAGGATCTTGTGGATGAACACTATACTGTATGCAATGTCACTATCACTTTTGAAAGGATAATTTATAGTAAGAGATGATGGGTGCAGAGGATAAAGATTCTGAAATGTTGAAAGGAGGGCTTAGGCTGGAACTGAGGGGGTTGGCTACCTCTCTCTGGATGTACCTGGGGAGAGTGGTTGCCTGTCCTTAGGCTGCTGATCCTATCCTGCCTGCTGTCTTGTTGTTACCTGGTTACTCTATTTCCTTTGGAGAAGAACCTTGTGATCCTGAACCATCTGTCTGCATTGACAGTAAGACGAGGTCTGGGTCCATTTGGATCTAGGACCTTCCCTGGGCCCTGCCTAGTTTGTCACAGACCATCACTTCTAATAATAACCAAGAGAGGGTTTAGTGTAGGTTATCTAGAAGAGGGACTGGGATTTTTAGGTGAGAGAGGAGAGGAAAATAGAGTAGTTCATCAACTCTCTGAAGGCCCTGTGTGAGGAGGTTTAGAACTAGGGCTTGTAGCTAGTAATTAATGACAGGGATTTCCCTTATACTTCAATCCTCTCTATCTCTGGAAATAAATTACATTTTTCATTTATTTTATCCATTTATTTATTTATTTATTTATTTATTTGTTTGTTTGTTTGTTTGTTTATATGACTTAGTACATTTGTGTAACTGTGTACCAGGCTAACTACTGGCTTATAACCCAGAGTATAATTACTCTTGTAACTGTCCCAAAGAAATCCATCTCATCCCATCCCCAAAAGAAAGTAAATCCTGGAATAAGTGAGACATCACTATTCTTCATCCATGATCCATAGAAAATAAAGGGAGATTTTGAAAAATAAAGTCACAACATTGTCAATTAGAAGTAAATTAATGGTTGTGATGTTGATAAGAAATATTAAAGTATAACTTTATATATTTCATGGGGTATTCAAATTGTATAGTAAAAAGGTAGCAAGAATGCTTGAGTTCAAATCTCACCTCAGTGACTAATGTCCTGGAGGAGTTTAGGCAGTTGATCAAGATCTCTATATCTCTGTTTCTTCATCTGTAAAATGAAGGATTTGACAAACTTATCTCTAAGATTCATTCTGACTAAATGGAAAATCCTATGAATAATTTTTGTCATTGACATTTTGTATTTGAGAATGAGATTAGATCTAAATTGCAAAGGGCAGTCAGAAAAGACTTTTCTTCACAATATCTGGTCTATCTTCCTCCATCATCTTCTATCTTTCACAGATGAGGCTTGATATGCAGGGGCATCCTCAGTCCAGGCCCTGAGACCATCAGACAGCAAGACAGGGGAAATAAAAGGAACCCTATATCCATACATTCATTAAATATGAATTACTATGTAGGAATATCTTCCAATCAGTTAAACAAAAGGATTTTCCTTTCTTCTACTCTTCTAGTGTTTGATTTCTCTCCTGTTTTTTATTCTTTTTCTGCTTAAAGCTATAGACTCTATTACTGCCTGGTAGTTCTTAATCTTAAACAAAACACTGGTTTATGACCACACCAATTAAGATATTCCTTTGAATTACTGAAATTAATCCTCAACTAATATTGTACTCTGCTACCTGATCATGGTGTAAAAGTAATTTTATGTTCTATAAAGTAGTGGCATCAGGTCTCAGGTTCTGGCAGGATGACTGAAGTGTAATAGAAAGAGAGATAAACACAAACTCTAGGTTTACTAGTTAATAGCTCTGAGAACATGAACAACTCAATTCATCTCTCTGAACATCAGGTTGTTCATCTTTTATATTAAGTTATACTATCTACTTTTCAAGGTTGTTTGTTGGTGAGAATTTTTTTTAATTATAAAGTTCCACATAAATATAGGTAATTATTATCTTGGACCAATATTTTGATTTCTTTGATAGGGAAAACTCTTATTAGTTCCTCAACCAAGGCAAATAATTAGAGAACTAAGATTTATAGTCTTAGAAACTTCATAGTTGTACTGAGAATCTAAATGACTAGTTGGTATGTGTTAAAACTAGGACGTGAAACCAGATCTTTGTCACTCCAAATCCAGCAATTTATTTACTATGCTATAGTTATTGTTATTAATAGTAAGCTGGAAATTATAAACACTATAGCATACTGTGATTCTTTTTTTCCAAAGGAGGCAGGTGGATGGAACAGTGGGAAGAGCATGAAATTGGGACTTGAAAAGTCTGAGTTTGAATCCAGTCACACACATTAAATAGCAGACTGTGCACAATTGAGTAAAGTGTGCTAAATTTTCTATACCTTGATTTTCTTCATCTTTAAATAAAAAACAATAGCATTTTCTTCACGATACTGTGAGTTAAGACACACACACACATATATATATATATGTATGTATATATATATATATATTCTTCTTTGCAAACTATAAAGTATTATATAAAGGCTAATTATTACTGTTACTGAAAACTCACCACCAAAAACCTTATTACCAAGTGATTTTTTTTGGCCATAGCAAATCATAAAATTTGTCAATCACAAACATTTTTTAATTGTTGGGTGCCAAGAAATAATTTACTAAGTTCTGGGAGGGTTGTGAACTATAGCATTGGTTAGACTATCAACACCAATGAAATAATAAATGTCTTTTTGAAGCATTACAGGATGATTACATTGCAAATAACCTGTGTCTAGGACAGGATTAAGGCCTACTGTTTTCTAAGTTATGTCACTTTTAATAGACTTTCATGGCTTTACCAACAAATAGGTACAAATAGGTATTATTCTAATGGAAAGGACTATGAAAATAAAGACAACAAAGCCTTATATTTGCACCCATATTGATATATTCAAGAATATAATTAAAAACTAATATATATATGTATATATATATGTATATGCATTTTCAATAGAGGGACATTGCAGTCTAACTGAAAGGGAGTCATCTTTAGAGGTAGGAAGAATTAAGTTCAAATATCACCACTTGAATGTACTAGCTGTGTGACTTCGGACAACTCACTTAATCTTTTAGTGAGCATCCCCAGACAATTCTCTGTGGTTAAAATTTGCATAATACTTGCAAACTTGCATATTGAAAGTTCCCTACATCAGTGGAATCATAACTCTACACAGGAAAAAAACAACCCTATGTACTTATGAAATATCTTTAAATGAATATATTTTATAATTTTTAGCTCCTTAATGATAATTAATTTAAATATTTAGTAGCACCACAATAATCACTACACAATGTACATAGTTATACACATTTATGTATCATAATTACAAAAGTACAAATTTTAACATTTATTAAATGTAAGAAGCAATATTAAATGCAGTATGTTATATGTGTGACAAAATTAAGATGTTTTCATGATATTTTAAAGAATAAAGTGATTGATTAAACCTTGAAATTACAAATTGTGTTATTTTATGAATTCTGATAATTATTAAAATGGAATGTTTGTTTTTCAGCATATATGAGACCCTCAGGAGGAGATATTTTCTATAATACTGCTACGTATAGTTTATTTTTTATCTTCTTCAGCTATGACAATGAACTTTTTTACACTTTGTTACTATGAGATAAAAATAGAGCCAAATTTTTATTTTCTAATATCAGGAGAAGTCAACTAAATCTTATCTGAATGCCTAGTTACAGTTCCTGGAGGCATAAATGTTTTTCTTAATATATGTGCTGTGTTGGTTTTGAATTTTAAGAACTAGAAAAAGCCTCACATTAAATTGATCTTACTTCAGTGCTTATTGGAAACTACACCCTTTCTACAAATGAACTGACTCATAGAAGAAGAAATATGCACATCTATTTCACTGCTGGGTCCCAATCTTTGATTTGGGGAAACAAGGCTTTCAATTATCCCCAGAAGGATTTTATAGTCTTTACAAGTTTATATTGAACTTAAAAAGGGAGATAGTGGGATCAAGCTTCACATGTTTTTAAATCAGGAAGAGAATGTAACATTTATATTCCTGTTTATAGTACTTAGCTTTCCATACTTGCTAATCCCAAGTAGGTAAATTTTAATTAATTTTAATAATCCTCCATTTATTAACATTATTATGGATCAAATTCATTTGCTTTACAACTGAGAAAAGTTATTTGGAATTCTTAACTTTAATTCAGATAATTGTTCAGCATAAAGGACTGAGATTTATACCCAGGTATAGGAAAATCAAAAGATATACAGCAGTATAACATGCTAAGATTTATTCAAAGTTCTTATCTTAGTGAAGTGAATCATACCTTTGGCTCTAGTCTCTTTTAGCCTAATCTTATTAATAAGAGGCTTTCTAGTCACTGTACTATAGTAAAGCTGAAATGGACTGCAGGAAGCCCTTAAGAGATCAGCAGCAACTAAATATTCAGCAGTTACCACAAGAATAACAGAGATTGGTTGACCAAAAAGAGGCAACTTGTCCAATCTTATAATAACCCTAGAAAAGAAAGTGAAATACTCACAAAGATGCCAAGAATGCTTGAAAGTTCTAATAAAGAAATCAAAGGAAAAGGCAAGGATTTGAAGTGATGATAGCCTAGAAGAGATGCTCAGAAAACTTAACACAGCAATATTCTCCTTTAAAAAAGATAGAGGAAGCAGAATTTAAAAAATTCAATGATACAACCATAAATATCAACTAGTGATAGAAAAAAATGGAAAAATAAAAATATAGGGTAGTACCAATAATTACTCATGCATAGTTACTGAATAGGAAATTCTCAAAGAAACTATAAATTTTAAAATATTCATTATACCTGTCAGCTCAATAACTTACAATAAATGTAGGAAATGAAAGAATGGTTCAAAATTAGTAATAGTGAATCATATTAAAAATGAAAATCACATGATAAAATCTTCGTCACAATATAGCACTCGTTATATACAAATGACTAAGAAATATAGCAATGAACGGACTTTTCCTTAACATGAAACATAAGAGCTTTCTAAAGCCAAGAACTAGTATTATTTGTAAAAGAGAAGTCTCTTCTTGAGATTAGGGGGGAAAGCATTATTCTCAGTATTATGTGATATTATTTTAGTAATGCTAGCTATAGAAATAAGAAAAAGAAATTGAGGGAATAAGTACTGGCAAGAAGAGGCACAATATTCTCTTTTTATACATGATATGATGGTTACTTAGAGATTACCAGAGAGTCAATGAAAAAAATTATTAAAACAATTAATAACTTCTGGAAGTAGTAGGATATAAAATAAGCCCACAAAATCATAAGCCTCTGTATATTACTAACAAAACACAGCAGGAGAAGATAGAAAAACAAAGTCCATTGAAAATAACTACATAATGAATAATCTGTATTGGAGATAATCATTGTAATGATAATAATAAGTACATATCTAGTATTTAAGGTTTATAAAGTACTTTTCATGCTTTGGAAAATCTGTTCTGACAAGACTGGCTTAGATCTGACAAGGTCACTTGGGTATCACATCTTCAAAATTATAAAGAAGTAAACATTCATAGATAATCTTATAGATGAGAAATTAAGTTTCTCTTTAGTCACAGAAAGAAAGGACATTGCTGCAAAGGGATCATTCAAAATTCAGCCTTTAATTGGACACAGATCTCCTGTGTTGGTGTTGGTCAGCTGCTAGTCTCTTCATCAGAGGCCTGGGGGAAGAGGACCAGTCCTTTGCGTTCTGGCTCTTTTTTGTTCTTGGGCCATAAGGAAGATATTTTGATGACCTAAGATTTAGTCTCCTGAGTCAAACAAATTATGTGAATGGTTGCAATATATAGTAAGGAAAAATAGCCTTGCTTACATGAAATGGGGCCTTAGAAAGTATTATCCAACTGTAGTTGAATATTCATCATCATGTTTGATCATTTCAGTATTTGCAAATAGAAGTTATTAATATCTCCCTTTTATACATTAAGGAAACTGAGGCTCATAGATGTTAAGTATTTTTAAAAGGTTCCATTTAGTGACTGATGAAGGATTAGACTTCTAGCAACTGTGTAAAGAATAATTTGAACCTGTGTTTCAGCACTTACATCAATACAACTAAAATTTATTCTTTACATAAAACATTTATAATGGATGAGCCTTTATGAAAGATTAGGGAAAAATCATTGTTTGCAGTATAGTTCTAGAAATGTCAGATACATTCATAAGAAAAAGAAATTAAGATAATAAATGTTAAAAGAAGGCATGCTTCTCTCCTCAAATAAATGGAATGATATTCAATATGCTAGGGTAGGACTACCCCAATATAAAGAAAGTGATTAAACTCTCTAAGTTAGTTTTCAGACTTAGTACTATGCCTGACAAACTACAAAAGAGTTATTTTCATAGCCAGACAAAATGATAACATTTATCTGGGGAAACAAAATGTTAAGAATATTAAATGTAATCGTGAAAGGAAGAAGGAATTACTATACTTCAAACTACATAATAAATGAATGAAGATAAAATCACTGGTTTGCGATAAAAATAGGAAAAATGATCAATGGAAGGAACTAGATAAAAAAATGTAAAAGCATTTAAATACAACATTCTAGTCTTTGATATTGCCTGAAACATCAGCTACTAGGGAGATGACCCTTTATTTGACAAACATTTCTGAGCATTCTGGACAAATTTTGGATTAAATTAGGTTTAGTTCAATATATGTTCTGCCAATAATATAATATTTCACAATAAATCCAAACTATATGTGCTTAATCAATATGTAAGGACTTATTAAGCACCTATAGTGTGCTAGCTGTTGGGATTCAAGGACAAGAATTAATTAGTCTCTGTTCTGAAGAAGCCTATATACTTCTAAAGGAAGACACCATGTACATATATAGTTTATTATTAATAAATGCAGAATAAATATGAAGTGGTTTAAACAGAGAGGGCACTAGAACTTGAGGGTGTGGCAGGGATGCAGATCAAGAAAAGCTTAATGGAGAAATAAAGTAACATTATACAGGATCTTGAAGGAAGTTTGGGATTAGAAGAGATAGAAATATGGCAAGAGGACCTTTTAGGAATGGGACAATGCTAGTGAAAAGATAAAAAGGACAGTAGAAAGGGAACATGGATTTGATTTTTTTTAGGAAAAGCAAGTAGAACAATTTGGTTGGCCAGTAGAATAAAGTATCAGAACTGATGTATAAAGAAGCTGAAAAGACAGATGGTGGACATATTATGAAGAACTTAAAGGTTCTTATCACTAACGGCATATTAATGATAATTGAAATCAAGGTAACAAGAATTTTTTTAAGGATCTTCTATATCTAGAAAAGCTTATAAATATGCAATGAATAGGCAAGATTTCTTGTTGTGTGACTAAAGATGCTAAATAAAACTTGAAATGTCTGTTTTTTAAGAAAAAAGTACATGTACCAGGCATTGTGAAAAATTCTAGGGATACAAAGAAAGGTCAAAACAATCCTTCTCAAGGACCTTGCAGTATAGCGAGGGAGACGTTATGCATTTGACTATGCACAGACAAAATATGTACAGGATACATTGGAGATAATCCTAGAGAGAAGACACTAATATTAAGTGGGATCAGGAAAGGCTTCTTGTAGAAGCTAGAATCTTAAATGGCACTTGAAGGTTGCCAAGAAGTCCAGGAAGCAGAGATGAGGAAAGAGAGAGTGCCAAGCATGGAAGATAGTCAGTGATAATGCAAAAACAGCATATGAAATATCCTGTCTGAGGAATAGCAAAGGAGTCAGTTTCATTGGAACATAGCATAAGTGGAAAAGAGAAAGGTGCAAATAGACTGGGCAGGTAAGAAGGGGCCCAATTATGAAGAATGTTAAAAGCCAAATGGAAGATTTTGTATATGATCCTAGAGACAATAGAAAGTATCTTTCATAAGTATGACCATGGGGGAATTCATTAAATATTCAAAGATAAAAGTGATCATAAAAGATAAAATAGAAAATGTCAATGACATAAAATAAAAAGATTTACACAAATTAAATCAGTAAGGAAACTAATTTGGAACATTAGAAAAAGTTCTGCATTGAGAATCAGAGAAGTTGGGTTCATTTCCTGGTTCTAGTATTTGCCATAACTGTCACTTCAAATGGAACATCTCTAGTCTTCCATTTTCTCTACTACAAAATGAGGCATTATTATATGACTGTTTTTATCCCTCTCATCTCTAATTCTGTGATTCTGTCATATAACAAGAAAATAATCTATTAATTGGACAAAACATTTTCACATCAAATATCTATTATAAAGGTGTGATAAATGAAACACATGCTGGTTAAAGCAAATTAATCAGAATAAGAGTAATTTCTCAGTACAACTGGGCAAAGAATTAGAACAATCCATTTTCAAAGGAAAAAATAATACAAACTTTCCAAAGAAATAAAAATAATACACTAAATCAGTATAAATAAACCAATGCAAATTAAACCAATTATTTTTCTCATATCTATCAGTTTTTTTAAGCCCTAATATCTTTTATATATATCCTTCTATATTAATTTTATTTGTTACAGGGCTAGGCTAGGTTAAGTGACTTGCCCAGCGTCACACAGCTAGGAAGTGCCCGAGGCCAGATTTGAACCTAGGACCTCTGGTGGCTAGGCCTGGTTCTCAATCCACTGAGCCATCCAGTTGCCCCCATATCTATCAGTTTTGTAACTGACATAAGATGAATATAGTCAATGTTGGAGTGATTGTGACAAGACAGACACAATCATGTACTGTTAGTGGAACTTTAAATCCATCCAGCTGTTCTGGAGGTGGAAAAATGAAATATAATACAGTGATCAAATGATGCCTTTTGATTAAGGGATCATAAGGAAGGGATATTAGTAAAATGAGTGCTTATTAATTGGAAAATTGCTAAACAAATTTGGGAATGAATGTTGTGTAATCCATTGTGAACTAGGCTCTTAAAGACAGATTAAGTTAGATTAAGATTAGTGCATAGTGCATTTTTAAACTTGAATAATTTTGGAAAAATAGGTGCTACAGACTCATGAAAACAACTTTTGAAAATTTATTTTATTTTCTAATACACTTATTTAGTTTATAATTTGTAACGTTAATTTTGACAATATAGGCTACTCAGTCAATATGCATTGCTTGGGTGACAGTTTCTGGATGGCAGTTTCTCTCAATAGAAGATTAGTAGAGGATGTCCTCTTGCTTGCTCACTATGGTCATTTGATCTATCTCCCTTAGACTTTTTATTATAGGATTATCAGAACTGTAATGTGTGAATAAAAACACTTTGGACGATCTTAAGAATAGGATTACAGATACAATCCTTTCAGTCATTAAATCACAATTGTTAAAGTTTTAAGAAAGATCAAAAATTGACTAGAGCAAAATATAGCACCATGGTGGTTGGTGAATTTTAAGAAAAATTACATCAATATTTTCTTAATAAAATTAAATAATTAGTCTTCTAAATTAAAAATTCAGATAACCTATGCCTCTGAAGTTTTTGAAGCTTAAAAACATACTGAAACTTTTGAGATACATTATAGACCTTAAAATATATACATATAAATTTCTATATTTAGAAACTACAAGTATAGAATATATTTTGAATAATCTGACATATTCATCATTTCTTATTATATTTCCCCTATTTTTTGGTTTGAGTTATTCCTCTCCTGTACATGATTTTCACTTCAGTTACTCCTTTAGCCCTTCTACTCCAGCTATAAAATAATCACATGTGATTATTACATCTGTTAATGTTTCACTTCATATGTATAAAAATGAGTAATATAAGAAATAAGAACTATGGGCTAGTGGTCAGAAGATTTGAGCTATAAAATTCATTAGCTTTGTAACTGAGCAAGTTGCTTCATAATTCTTGCCCTCATTTTGCATCTAAAAATAGTGAAACAGAAAGAGTGGATATGGTGTACTCTATCAAACTCTGTTACTCACCCTTTCCCATACTTTCCATGTGATAGTAAATGTCTTTCTATTTCTAGTCCTTTATTTGCCCTATTGCTGAGTGTACAGGGCTGGACCAAGTAAGGAAGGCATTCCATTCACCTAAGAAGCTTACATTACACTATAATGGGCTTTTAGGGGAAAAAAAGAGGGCAATATATATGGGTTCCTCATCTTTTTACCCTCTTTTCCAAGAGAGTAATCAAATTAATGCTGTTCTAAGCCTTTAAGTTCTACGGATACCATTTTACCAGTAAGAATTCATACACAATCCAGAAAGAGGAGATTTTGACCTTCCTAGTGTTTCAATAAATTTGTGCTAATCTGATTCTATCAAATATGCATAGGAAAATGGAAAAATCTAATCACCAAAATATTTTAACAAAGCTTGATATTTGGAGAAATATAAGCCAACCAAACTAAACAATTGGCTAAATTTGTCACAATTTAGCCTATTTTGGGCCATCTGTACAGTCAAAACAAGACAGAATGGCAAAGTAGATATGGTATTGAAATTGAAATAAAGAAAACTTGATTTCAGTGCTAACCTTTCACACATACTATGTGACCAGAGTCAAATCATTTGAATTTTCAAAGCCTTAGTAACTCTCTAAGAACATGAATTACTGGGAAGGGGAAGGGAAAGAGAATAAATAATTATATATATTTGCTACACCAGGCCCTGTGCTAAGAACTTTACAAATATTATCTCATTTTTATATCTATAAGTTAATTATTTATATGTTATAAAATAATTGTCTTGTATTAGTTGAGGGAACTCCCAAAGCAATATTGGCATGGGCAAATGAAGGAAGATACATTTATTAAGCAATTATTATGTGTAAGGCACTAGGGATACAAATATGTAGATCTGACAATCAGTTCTTACCCTCAATGCATTCTACTAGTGAAATTACATTCTTTTAAATGCTATCCACTTCCAGAGAAAGAACTGATGAACATTGACTATATCAGATCCAAGCAAGCTCTTAAGAAAAAAAATATCTTTTTTTGCTCTTGCTTTTTTTGTTTTGGGACTGTATTTTCGTTTGCAACATTGCTAATATGGAAATACATTTTTCATGACTGAATATGTATGACATGTATCAAATTGTTACTTTCTCAAGCAGTGAGAAGAGGAGGACAAAGACATTTAGGAATCCAAGTTTTGAAAAAAATTCACATTGTTTTTACATGCAAATGGAAAAAAATAAAATAGAAAGTAAAATGAATGAATAAATAAATCAAAAATAAAAATTAAATAAATAAAAAATTAATAAAATATAGAAAAATAAGGAAACAAAAAAAGAAATTATAGTCTATTTGTGAAAAATGACTCAGAGTCACATAGGGAATGTTGTTTTGTTCAGAGAAGTCCTAGAGAAGATGACTAGATTTGCAGTGCTAATGATTGACTTGTCTTTTTCCTAGATTGATAAGTTTTATTTAATTCAAATTCTCAACTCTATTTGTGGAAAAGAATGATGACATAGATAAGGTGACATGGCACAAGGTTGTCCAGGAAGTTCAGCTATGAGTCTAAATTGGAGAAAAGTATGATGCATGCTTACAGATCATAACTTCAGGGTCCTAGGACATATATATTCCAAGTCTACTCTTCAATTCATCAATTCTAGTCTGTTGTCAAAGAATCCAATCTATTTTTAAGATCAAAGCATAGTTGAAAATTAGAAAGGGAAGTGATCTAAGTCAGTATAAGAAGAGAAAATTTGATAAAGTACACTGATATGGCAGATAAAAATGTGCTCCTGGTTTCCATAAGATCTAGTTAAAATCCTTTCTTTAAACCATACTAACTGAGTCATAGTAGGAAAGTTAATTAATCTCTCTGTGCCTCAGGCCACTCCCTGAAACTACATCTTGCAAATCTTCATTGGTTGAGTGAATTTTCTCTCAGGAGTTTCTTAGAAAGACAAAATCAGAGGTTTAGAAAAATAATTAAGTGGAACATTCAACCAGAACACCCCAATCTTCTTGCTCACATTTGAATAGACAAAAGAACTTTGAAGTTTAATTGAAAATATATGCACAGCAAAGAATTGAAAACTGAAGGGATATCTACAATTGGGGAATGGGTAAAAAACTTGGGATAGATGACTGTAGTAGACTACTATTGTACCTTAAGAAATGACAAGCAGAATGGTCACAAAAGCAAAACAAAACAAAACTTGGAAAGATTTATACAAAGTGATGCCAAGTGAAGTGAACAGAACCAAAACATAACACACACTGTAACACCAAAAATGTAAGATGATCAATTATGAATAACAACTATTATCAGCAATGCAAGAATCCATGACAACTATAAGACACTCATGAATTGAGAGTGTCTGCAAATTTAAGAAAAATATTTTTCATTTTATTTCCTTTATGTGTTTTTCCCTTTTTTAAGTGATATTGGTCTTCTTTCACAATATAGTGAACATAAAAATATGTATTACATGGGTAAACTATATCATATCATTTGTCATCTGAGGAGTGAGAAGGAAGAAGAGAGAGAACATAGATTGCAAAATGTCAGAAAATGTTTATTAAAAATCATATTGGCATGTAAAAATAATTTAAAAAATAAAAGAAAATGCTAAAAGAAGAAAAATTATATATATGTAAGTTATGAAATAGAATCATTAAGAAGACATTTCATAGTAAGCCATGATCTATCCTCTGCTCCAGGATGCCTGTAACCTGAAAAGATCAAATTATTTAGGAGCTATCATTCATGTAGTAATTTTTATGACCTTATTTCCCAATTCATTGAGTCTCTGTATAATTTCTCTGTCCTCAATTAGTGTGAACAATGAGTTTTATTTAGTACCATCTGCAAAGTTAATTAATGTCTGTTTACCTTCTCTTTCAGGTGATTAATGAGGGAGATGTTAAATACAAGGTCTCTCTCCTCCTATCTCTTTGACACTCCTCTCCCTTTCACCCAGCACATTAAGAACCATTATTACTCTCTTCATTTTCCTTTATACATCAGCTAGTTTTTAATCCACAGCTCTGTTTCAAAGGAAATGCTGATGGGATTTTTCTAAGAGGTAATGAGACTGTTGAACATTTCTGTAATTACTATGCAGTTCCTACTTAAAATAAATTGTAGAGGTAACATGCAAATACTAGTCACAATTTTTGCATTTTTATTCATCAGCTGTAGGATGTAAGTCATTCTTAAATTGTTCATAGTATAGAGCACACTTAGCTCACATTTCCTTGGACTGTTTGGAGAAGGAATGTTATTGTTAATGTAGGATAAACTAGCTTCTGAACAACTTTCTATACAGACATAAAGGAACATTTTATAAGGAAATATGAAATCTTTTGTGGAAATATTTACATGGTTTTAAGTAGATGTCACTGTAGTTTTCCATCAACTTGCCCTAAGGTACCACTACCAAGGTCTTTAATGAAGATAGCAGATATGAGAAATTTGTGAAATAAGAATGCCCAGATATGAGCTTATGAGAAATCTGCGAAATAAGAATGCCCAGAAAAAAAGGATAGGTTTCAGCACTAGTCTTCAGACAAGAGTCAAGAGTTGGGTCTAGCAAAAATGATTTTATCAATTCCCACTTTTGTCTGCTCTCTCTGAATTCCCATAATTTTTGAGAGATAGTCTAGGAATTACAACTAAAAAAAATAGAAGAGAGATGAAGAAAAATGTCAAATGCACTTTCACCAGCAACATCTAGGTGACATTTTTCTTCATCTCTCTTCTATTTTTTTAGTTGTAATTCCTAGACTATCTCTCAATCAAGATCTCTACTCTGGCTTTTGCTTGTGTCTGGATAATCTCAGTAATGGCCCAATGTCAAACTTGACCTTGCAGAGGTCTTCAAATTCTGTGTAACATTGCCAAGTATTGTTTTACATCCCTGACTTGTATGCAACACCTCAATTCTATAGAAGTTCCATGTCTGTATACATTTTGGCACAGTGAAACAAAAATCCTCAGATGGATGTTTATTGAATGTGGGTAATTTATTCACTGGGGGATACCTTTGACCATAAGGCACTTGAACCACCAAGTATACACATGTAAATATTTTATTTCCTTCCCTTATTAGAGAAAGAATATAGTGTAGTATGAAGAGGAAAAAAAAACATCCAGAATGCTTGACTGAAAATCCTTTCTCTAAAACAATTTGCCTTTTGACCCTGGGTAAATTGCTTACTCTCTAAGATGTTAAGTTGTAAAGAAGAGGCTGGCTTGCCTTGGTAAAGGGAGTTTGCACATTTGAGAGTTGTCTAGGCCAGTAAAATTACAGATTCATTCATTATCACAAAATTCAAAAACTAAAAGAAAAATCAATTTTTGGTGCCCACACATTCTTCACTGTCTTTTATTTCCTATTAATAAATAAATTTCAAATTGCATACAAATAAAGGTTATTCATTAAGCATCAAAATAAGTCAAAATAAGCATTTCTGGCAGAGGACATCAATCCTATACTCAAATCCTTCCTATAAATCTACTTAGGCTTAACTGCCTATAAAGAGGGCCAAAAAAATTAAAACAAATCTCAGTCTACTTAGAACAGAAAAATGTAGAGGGACTTAAAGCTCTTTATGATGTGAAGGAAAAGGAGTCCCCATACCCAGGAATGGTATCATTCTTCTCTGATCAAGTGACCTCAGAAAGAATGAACAGAATAGGAGACTATCAAAGATAGCAGAGCCAGAGGAAACATTGCAGCATCTTCCCACAATTACTCCAATATTTATTGAGGAAAAGCATCAGACAAAATGATTGATGGGAAATTCAAGGAGAAACCGTGGTGCATTATTTGCTGCAAGCATAAGGAAAGTCTGAGATCTGTAGATACTGTGGAATAGAGAAGAAAACCAGTCAAGAAGGTTCTGGCTTCTGGGAAAGTCTTGAAGCTGTTTAAAGACAAAAAACAAGGAGAGAAGCTCTTTAAACTAGTAGTTATGTTTTTATGCTGATGCAAGGCCCTGGACCTGGGCAAGGTATATAGACCCAGAATGGGCCTACAATTTTATTTCTCTGACCTCAGAGCAAGAATGTATTTAGACCACAGATCTGAGATGCTTAGTGACCATCTACAAAAAAAAAAAAAGAAAGAAAGAAAAGCCTCCCTATGTCTTTTGGAACAGGTTTATTATTTTTTAGATTTTTTCCTGAGAATTAACATTCATACTTTCAAATACAAATGTAACCGATAGATATTAAGCAACAGATATCATTTTACACAGTTTTCATAAAATGCCACCTGTCTTGCCTTTCCCCAAACAAAAAATAATAGAGGGAAGAAAATGAACAGGATATTAAGTCTCCTACATCAAAGAGAAAATCTGGTCCCCATAAAACTCCCAGACCATATAGATCTGTCTGAAGGAATTAGTAACCTGGTGTCAACTAAAAATCATTTCCCTCCATATTAAGAGAAATCTACCTTTTCCAATAAGGATTCTTCCATGATTTACTTTACAGTATACGGCAAGCTAATTAGAATATGGACAAAATATCTGTAGGTCCCAATTCACACACAGAATAAAATATATTTTTCCAGGAATCTACTTCACATATAAGGCAGTTCCACTGGAAGTTCAGAAAGAAATTTTCACTGTGTATCTTATATTGTTATTGCTCAGTCATTTCACTTGTGTCTGACTTTTCATGAACTCATTTGGGGTTTTCTTTTCTTTTTTTTTAAAAAAAAAAACCTTTACTTTCTAATAATTGCTATAGATACACAGGCAGAAGAGGGTGAGGAGATAGGCAATGGGAGTTAAATGACTTGCCCAGGGTCACAAAGCTAGGAATTGTCTGAGGCTAGAGTTGAATCCAGGTCCTCCTGACTCTAGGCCCTGCACTCTATCCACTAAGCCACCTAGTTACTCCCATTTGGAGTTTTCTTGGGAAGGATACAGTAGTGGCTTGTCATTTCCTTCTCCTGTTCCTGTTATAGATAAAGAAATTGAGGCCAACAGGGTTAAATGACATTCCTACAGTCACAAAATTGATGTTTGAGGTCAAATTTGAACTCAGAAAGATGAGTCTTTTCCTCTCCAGGTCTGGAATTCTATTTGCTGTACCACCTAGCAAACAGGTTAGCATCTCTCCTTTGAGGGGAAATGGAATGAACCATCTGAAGAAGTGATTAGATTTTATTGCTTTGGGTTTTCAGACCAGCAGACAAACATTATTCCATGGATCTGCTGTCAATAAGGACTTCAGACAAGCATGCTTATGTCATAAGGAGAGAGGTTATCTAAGTCTCCTGGAGACACTCTGTACCTCTACTCTGTATTTCCTGTCTTGTCCAGTTTCAACACCTTGCAACAAGATTCCCAGTCCCCCCCTTTCTTTTGACTCTTTCCCCCCTTTCCTGCTTGTTCTTACTGTAACCAGAAAATCAATATTCAATAGCTCAATCTGCTTGGAATATGATTTAAAAAAAATAACAGTGTGAGAATTTAGTTCTAGACATAAATCCATGAATGTAACCACATTAAGCATGTTGTACCAGGGTAATACCCGTTATAATTTCTAGTGTCTATATTTTTATAGTAATTTACCCTTCCCCCACTCAGAGCTGATAAGCAATTCCACTGGGTTATACATGCATCGTTCAAAACCTATTCCCATATTATTAATATTTGCAATAGAGTGATCATTTAAAGCCAAAAATCCCCAATCATGTACCCATTGAACCATGTGATCAATCATATGTTTTTCTTCTGTGTCTCTATTTCCACAGTTCTTTCTTTGTATGTGGATAGCATTCTTTCTCCTTGGTCACTTCAGATTGTCCTGGATCACTGCATTGCTACTGGTAAAGAAGTCCATTACATTTGATTGTGCCATAATGGTTTTTTGTTGTTTTTTAATTTGTTTGTTTGTTTGTTTTTTGTTTTAGAATCAATAATGTGTATTGGTCCAAGGCAAAAGAGTGGTAAGGGCTAGGCAAATGGGGGTTAAGTAACTTGCCCAGGGTCACACAGCTGGGAAGTGTCTGAGGTCAGATTTGAATCCAGGACCTCCCATCTCTGGGCCTGACTCTCAATCCACTGAGCTACCTAGCTGCCCCCTGTGCCACAATGTTTTACTTTCTGTGTAAAACATTCTCCTGATTCTGCTCCTTTTGTTCTGCATCAATTCCTGGAGGTCATTCCAGTTCACATGAAATTCCTCCAGTTCATCATTCCTTTCAGCACAATAGTATTCCATCACTAACAGATATCGCAATTTGTTTAGCCATTCCCCAATCGATGGACACCCCCTCATTTTTCAATTTTTTTTGCCACCACAAAGACAACAGATTTGAATATTTTTGTACAAATGTTTTTCCTTATTACTAAGAATGGTTTTTCAACAAAGGTTCCGGCAAATGTGAGGGGCCTCAGTAATCCTGGACATGGCCCATCTCCATTCCCCCCAGGTAGAAGCACCACTGCTTAGTTCTACTACTACAGTGATGGCAAACCTATGGTACAAGTGCCAAGGATGGCACTCATAGCTCTTTCTGTGGGCTCATTGTAGCATCCATGATCGTGAAAGGGGTCAAAGCTGCCTCACAGAATTCCATAGTGCCCTCCAGAACTCCAGGAGAGGAGGCAGTTGAGGGCAGTTAGAGACCGGGTTATAAAAAGCCAGGTCAACTTTCTTTTAGGGACACTTGATCACACTCCTTGTGGATTCAAGGGCTGATTCATTCATCTCTGATCCCCATGGGGAAAATGTTTCATTACTGGCTTTAACTGAAAGAAAATCTCAACTGCAGCATCATAGCTAACTTTTATTTAGACTTTCAAGCAAGATTATCTTTTCCACCTTCAATTTAGTTACATTAGGTTAGGAGAAAGAATATTTAGGGAGTGAGATGATAGTTAAGTTAATCACCACACATTCCCTCTCAGGGAATGTGCACTCATCCTGTATATTGAAAGATTTTAGTCAGTTTATCTCCCTTTCCTTACCTAACAATTTTCCTCTACCCTGCCTTTGTAAGAGGGAAATTTAGAGTATTTTATATAAATATATATAAAATATGGCCACCAGGAATCAACAGTTCAGATTGATTCCATAATTAAATCAGACCCAAGTCAGCATCGGGTTGAGATAAGTTTATTTACAATCAGGAAGGTAAAAGTATAGGAATAAAGAGAAAGGGAGAGGCTAGTCCAGGCCTGGTCAGGCCTGGATGAGAGAGAAGGTTATAAGGCTAAATAAATGAAGCTACAAGCCACAAGGCCTAACAGCCAGATAGGCTGGTGCCTGCTTAGGCAGAGTTTAGAAGAGGCCTAGGTAGGCCAAGGAAGTCAGCCTAACTTACCCACATGACAATACAGAGTGTAAGCATTCTGTGGTCTCAGGAGCTCCTTCAGCACCAAGTTCAAAGCGGGAACTGCCTTAACAGGAAGTAACTAACATACTTAAAGAGATAGTGTTTTTCATCACCTCCCGTGGGTCCACCTCTAATTCAAATGGACAAATGGCAGTTTCTGCATTAATTTGGACTGCCCAAAGGGCAGTCCCTTATTCTTGATTTGTTACTTGTTGTCACGTGTGGGTAACTCATCTCCCCTCCCCACTAAGGAAGGTGAGGGTGACATCATTTCTACGCCTAGGATGAGTAGATTTTTGACTATGAATGGGCTAGAGTTAATTCCATTTACACACCTTCCTGAAATCATTAAATCCCTTTGCTTATTTGATAATGGGACTGTGTGAAGATATAATTGGGGAATACTCACCATCAATATACTTTACCCGGCCAAGAGCTCCTTCCTAACTAGAACTGATGCAGTTTCTGTTCTAAGTGTTCTAAGTTTGAAGACAACCTAACCTCATCTATTCCTAGGGAGTGGGGAATTATTTTAAACAGAGAGAGTTATTAACTTCTGTGGGATTATTTCTTATAAATTCACCATCTAAGCCCTGAATTAGTGAGCTAGAACAATCTTCATACCTGATCCCAAGAGTTATAATTTAACTACTCCCAGAGGGGGTGGAGGAGGAATTCTACACTCTCTCCTCCCCTCCCCACTGTTAAGCCAGCCTGCAGCTTCTCTGACAGAGAGACTTCATATTCATAATTGCCAATCTGACCCAATTTAACAGTTTGGCCAGCCAGCCTAGGATTTTCAAACTGGGAGAGTTTCATTATGGATAACCCTCTGAACAGAATGCTTATTACATTGGGGAGCACTTTGATGCTTCTTTACAGTGTTTGGAGAGGTTGTTACAACCTATGGCTTGTTGTAATTTTTCAATTTTTCATGGAAATATTGAGGGTGTATGACTCATGCCAATGGCTGACCATACTCCTTTGGCAAGCTCTAGCCTATATACCATCAGGAATGGCTACGATGGTGTCACTGTATAGGGCTTTTGTGCTTATGGGAAAGTTTTTGAGGTTTATGTTTGGAAAGACAGAAATTAGCAACCCAGCTATAGAGACTTTGAGGAAATGAAGATACTGGTACAGATTTAACAAGCAGATAAGGGAAGGCAAGGATCTAGATGCAAAGACCATCATGCAGCTAGAACTGAATGAGGAGACAGTACTGACAGACAAAAAAGATACTAAACAAAAGGCCAAAGAGACAACCAAAATGAACAAGAAGTTACAGGGGCTGAAGCAGCTGCTGTGACTGTTTTGCCCATCATGGATAGGACTGTAGTTTAGCAAGACTCTGTGATAGTTCATGTTAAGGGGTACAAGCCATTCTCTGGGGGTGACTTGGAAATTTTAAAAAAGAGGTTTCCCCAGTATTACACCAATACCCACAATTCAATCAAGGAGTATAAAATAGCTGTCCATCTTTATAATTCCAACTTTGAGGATGTGGAGCTACTCTTGTCTGAATTGTACACCCCAAGTGAAAAGGCTAAGTTCATATCAGAGACTAGGAGCAACCCCAACCTAGCCTCTTGGCCAGTGCAACACCAGGACCTAGAATTGTCTTCCCATGCCAACATGACATATATAAAAAGGTGCAGAGAAGACTTGGCAGAAGCGATGAGAATTCATGCACATTGTTCTAATGCATGGGGCTCATTTGAAAAATTTAGGGAAGGGGAGGATGAGTACCCAAGCTTTTATTTGGATAGGTTCATGGAAGCTGGAGAGACCATACTAGGGTTTAGGGATATAATCTAGGACAATATTCAACATATCCGCAGACAATTTGTGAAGGGCAGTGTAACTCCCATACAAACATACTTCAGGTTGCATTGCCCACAGTTGGAATCTCTGTACATTGAAGATCTTAGCAAGACTGTGTTCTATGTACACAATTCTAGGGAAACTGAGCCTAAACAGTCTAAGACCACTGAAAAAGATAAAGAAATTGCAGAATTGAAAAGACAGCTTAAGGAGGCACAAAAATTGAAGGAAATTGAAGAGATCAAGAATATGGCTTTATTGTCACAAAATCAAAGGAGCAGAGTAGACCTAGGCAATCCTACAACAACAACAACAACAACAACAACAACAACAACAACAACAACAACAACAACAACAACAACATGAAAAGATGTTTCCTTTGCTACAAATTAGGCCACATTGTAAAGGATTGTCAGTTTAAGTCACAAATTAATCTCAATAATAGAAACAATTACAATAACAATAGGAGGAATACCTTTTATAATTCAAGATATAATAGCAACAATAACAACAACAGCAACAAGGACAATAACACCAAATATAGTAATAGTGTAAAGGCAAGATGTTTTGACCACATTTGTTCTAGCTTCAATAGCTCCCCTAGTCCAGTGATTCCCGCCCCCTGGTAGGTGCTACAGGAGGGCGGTGATGGCCACAGGTACATTTATCTTTCCTATTAATTGCTATTAAAATTAAAAAAAATAATTTCTAGGGGTTCTAAGTAATATTTATTTCTGGAAAGGGGGTGGTAGGCCAAAAAAGTTTGGGAACCACTGCCCTCGTCTATCTAAAATGGAGGAATATGTGGGCCAAGGGGAAAGACCATGTATCAGTTGGTCACATATTCCTCCATTTTAGACAGACAAAGAAAAGAGTGAAGAAGAGTTGCAAATGGAAAATGATGTTATAGAAGTAAGAGAAAGGATCTATGGGGAGAAAAGCAGTACTTTTGGTAGTGATGATAAACAAGCATTTACACCTACACAAAACCTTGATTTAAGCTTAATGGAAGAAGCATTAATCAATTCTGATTGTATTAGAGAAGAAACATCATTGAGAACATCAAGCACTAATGTTCAACCTTTATTCTCAGTGACTACATTTGTGCCACACAAGCTACAATTTGAAACATCATTACCTATTAAGACCGTGGATCATTTGAGTGAATCAATAATGCAGCAAATCAAAGCAACAAATGCACTGAATTTTGCTGGGTGTTCTAATGAGAATCTCTTAGAGACAGACATTGTCAACAAGGAAGATAAACCCCTGCAGACCATTAAGAAGGAAATTGCAAAATTCTCAGACACAGGCACAACCTTTTCTTCTTCATCAGCTGGTGAAGCTGAAGGAGAAAGTGGAAAGTCAAGCTCCTACAATGACAAAGAAACCCTGAAGTTGGATCCTACTGCTAAGGAATTCTTAGGAAGTTTAGCTTTGCAGGGAGATTTACATCATGACACAGCACACTTTCAAGCCTGTGAAACTCCAAAGAGAGCTGCCTTTGTAGTAAATTCTGAGTCAGTGTATTTAAAGGAATTCCATTCAATAAGTGTCAGTACCCAAGACAGAAACAAAATAACACAAATAGGAACAGAGAGAGAATCTACAACACTGACTTTGTTTCTTATTCAGAATATACCTGATGTTAAGTTTCCTACTACTGACATAGAGTCTATGGGTGAGCAACAAGAAAGGGGCACAGAATCACAGGATTGGGATGTCATCATGAATCAACAACACATTCCCAATTCTGAAGAAGAATTTCCTTTAATGCAAAGAATTACCTCTCCTCAATCTAACTTTGCACAAACCAGGCAAAGCATGTTCAGTGACGAGCAAGACACTCTACCTTACTCATAGTCTGAGACAAAAGAGATACAACCTGACACTAATAGACCCATGAACAGTTTTTCTGCATCAAGATGCAATACAGATATGCAGACTGAGGCACAGAGACTCCAAACTGTTAAATTTAAAGAGGACATACCACCATTACAATCACAGAGTCCTGAGCCAGTACAAACAGAAGTCTTAGAGCAAAATCAATGGGCTTTAGGTTGCATTGATGTAGAAGCACATTTAGTACCTGTCAATCAATCTGCTAAAGATAGGGAGCCCTTGGTTATGGTAAAGATAGAAGACCAAATCTATCCAGCTTTGTTTGACACTGGCACAACTAGGTCTGTACTAAAATCTGCACTAGAAAATTGTACTTTAATGGGGTCTGTGAGAGTTAAAGAAGCCACTGGGCAAATGGAGTTGGTGCCCAAGCTAAGATCTAACATGGTGAAGATAGGCCCAATGACTTTGTATCATATGTTTCTATTGATACCCAGATATCCATCCAATCTCCTCGGGAGGGATGTCCTCTGTAAATTAGGAGCTACTATCCAATATGGCAAGTCAGGCCAAATATTTTTACATTTACCCAAACAGTCACTCAAGCACCATCCCTTGCTGTTCCTGGGGCAAGTGGAGGGTGATGAGGAAGACCATCATATGGGGAGTATCTTTGAAATCCCTGAAGATATCCCAGAGGAAGTTCGGGCAAAGCATTCAACTGATGTGGGCATCTTAAAATCTGTCACACCTGTCAAGATCTAGGTGAAAGAGGGCACTCCAACTAAAATCCCCCAGCATAGATTGAGTAAAGAAGCTACAGAGGGTATCAAGCCTATCATAGAAAGTGTCCTGGAGCAAGACATTTTGGTCTACACCATATCTGAGTACAACACACACATAATGCCTATTAAAAATCCAAAGAAAGTTGCAAACAGCAAAACAAAATGGCTATTTGTGCAGGATCTGAGAGCAGTCAACAGCTTTGTTAAAAAGGGCCATGGAGTGGTGCCAAGTCCAGCCAACATCATAGCTGAGATTCCCAACTATACAGCATGGTTCATTGTCATGGACTTGTGCTGTGACTATTTTACAGTGCCCCTGCATGAGTCCAGTCAGAAGATTTTTGCATTCTCCTGGAGGGAAAGCAGATCTATTGGACAAGAATTCCACAAGGGTTTTCAGAGAGTGCAAATATCTTTTGCCAGATCCTGCAGAGAGACCTTGAATCAATCATTTTCACTGAGAGTAAACTAGTGCATTATGTTGATGATATTTTGCTTATGTCACCAAATGCTCGTGTGTGTGCCAAAGGGACAGTAAATATCTGTTGCAAGAGCTATGCAAAAGAGGACATAAGGTCTCGAAAGCCAAATTGAAATGGGTAATGCCTAAGGTGGAATACCTCAGCTTTGTGTTGGAAAAAGGTTCAAGAAGGATCTCCCAAAAAAGAGTTGCAGATATACAGAGGTTGTGCATGCCTAAGACCAAGAAACAGCTCTGTGCAATTTTCGGAATCACGAGTTACTATAGGCAGTGGATACCTGGATATAGTCTGATATCAAAACCTCTGACAGACTTGACTAGGGACACTGTCTCAGAACCTTTAAAACTTACACAGGAGCACAAGCATGCAAATGAAAAACTTAAAACAGCTGTCTTGACAAGCCCTGCACTTGGAATCCCTGACCATGCAAAACCAACTCATCTGTTTGTGCATGAGGACAATGGAATTGCTAGTGCTGTATTAATGCAAACTCTTGGAGATCAGTTCAGTCCTATTGCCTCCTATAGCTCCTAGTTAGATATCATGGCTCATAGAATGACACTGTGTATGAGAGCAATTATAGTTGCTGCCCTAATGGTGAAAAAAATCTTCAGATCTGGTTTTGGGATACAGGATCATGTGTATTCACCTCACCAAATAGATATCATCTTAAAAAACAGCAACCTGCAAGCTTTTACCTCTCAGAGCTTATCCCAATATCAAATTGTGTTTCTGGGCAATGGAAACCTGACTTTTCATCATTGCAAGGAGATCAACTCAGCCACACTAATGCCAGACTTACCATTAGAATGAGAATCCACACATAGTTGTGCAGATACCTTGGAAATAGTGCAGAAGACTAGAGAAGATGACTGACATCCCTTTGACCAAACCAGACCTGACACTATTTACTGATGGTTCTGCATGTGTGTTAGTTGGAGAAAAATTTACAGGTGCAGCTGTAGTGACTCAAGATGAGACTTTATGCTATGCAGTTCTACCAAGAAGCACCACTGCTTAGTTCTACTAGTACAGTGATGGCAAACCTATGGTACAGGTGCCAAGAATGGCACTCAGAGCACTTTCTGTGGGGAAATGGAGGCCCTTCCCCTTCTCCCCCCTACCAGAGTTCATTACCAGAAAGGCAGAAGGACTTGGATGGAGCTGCTCCCTTCCCCTCTCCATTGTGCCTGAAGACATTTTTTCATATCATTCACCTCTCTCCCCAACAGTCACACAGGGGATAAGCACACAGGGAAGCACAAAAGGGGTAAGATGGGCAACTCACAGGTAGCAGAGCTAGAGGGGAGCAGAAAACTTGGGCCACTTCCCTCCCCCTCTCTATATTTGCTGAGGACATTCCTTACTACACCTACCCCTCTGTGTAGCAGCCCAGCTGACCCCCTCCCCTGTGTGGGGTGGGGCGGGGCATGGCATGTGTGATAATGAGGGGTATGGGCACAGCACTTGGTCTGGGGGTGTGTGGTAGGGCAGGGCCCGACACTCCACCTCTAAAAGTTTCACCATCACCATACTAGTACAACTAATACTCACAGATTGGGATCCCCAGAGGGTCAGTTGACTCTTTTTGTAAATAAAAATTGTTGTTTTCCCCAGATTATGACAATACTTAATATTCATTTTGTGATATTTTGCAATCCATGTTCTATCCTTTACTCTCTTCTTTCCCCCTCCCTAAGAAGGAAAGTAATAGAATGATTATACGTGTATTATCATATAAACATATTTTGATGTTTACCATTTTGTGAAACAAGACACATATTGCTTACAATAGAGAAAAATTCACTGAGGAAATACTAGGTTATTCTGGTCCATTGGATTTTGAGTGCCTAATCTATTCTATTGGTCCTCAGTCATTCTTAGCCAATATCAGATTGTTTTGATGGTTGTTATTTTATAATATAGTTTGAGACTTGGTACAACTGAGCCACCTTACTTTATATTTTTTCCCCTTTGATTCCTCTGATATTCTAAGTCTTTGGTTCTATTAATTTAGGAAGAAATGTCATTTTTTTTATATTGGATTGCCCTACCCATGAACAATTAATATTTTTTCCACTTGTTTAGATCTGGCTTTATTTTTGTGGTGCCTTCAGATGTGATCATTGGTTTATCTTGGCAAGAAGGTTCCTAGGTATTTTATATTGTCTACACTTACTTTAAATGAGATTCTCTTTCTATCTCTTGCTCCTTGGCTTTATTGGTAGGTCATCTTACTCTTACACTTTCAGCATTTTATAGAAATCCTAAAATTTGTGGGCTTCTAGTTCACTCACTCACATGTCCCCACCTATGTATTGCACATTATCAAGAGATTTCCAGAGATGGTATAGAAAAAAAATAGCTGATATAAAACATTTCCTTCAAAGTAGGGCCATATTTCCCCCTTAAATCCAAGGCTTCTGAGGACAATAGGTTTAAATTTAAAATACAAAAGTAGCCAGATACACATGGAGGCAATAAGTTGGCAAATCAATGTCTATTAAATTCTGGCACTAAGGCCAAATGTAGGGGGTACTTGCTTGCTAGTCTGTATCCTGGAGATAAGCTGAATACACAAGAAGCCAAGGAAGGACTTGAAATTATCTACTACAGATGAGTAAGTAAGGACAGAAACTATAGAGGTAATTCAAGTAAACAAAAGTTAACGAAATTCAACAAATATTTATTAAGTGCCTACTTTATGCAAGGCATTTTGGTAAGCATTTAAATATTGAAGAAAATTGAAATTACACTTGCCATCAAGAAGTTTAGATTGTTGAATGAATATATAAAGACTCAAAATTTAGAATAACAAATTCCAATTAAAAATAGCAGGACTATTTTTTTTCTTTTACTGAATGATATTTGCAAGTGAGTAAATTTGAATCTAGCTTCTAAGATAGTAAGTATATGAAAATATTATATGAATTGGGGAATATCTCTAATAATTTACATATTTTGGGGACAAAAGTTAAGGGCCTAGAAGTGGAGAATTTTAGCTGATGTGTCTAACTCAAATTAGGATATAGCAATAAAATCCATGCATCCGTAATTAATAAATTTGAAAGTCTCCTGACTAATTCAATAAAGAAATAAAGTAAAACCTGGATCTTTAAAATGAAGCTAGCTTTATGAGGTTTTAACACAGAGGGATTCAATTTGTGAAAAGCACACCACAAATATGGTGTTTGGGTGTCATTTTCTTTCCACAGATGCTTAATTCACAAAGACTGAGTTGTCTGACAACAGGACAGTCTCCTGTGAATACAGAATGACAGTTTCTCATCAACTATACTGTAAACACACTTTCTTCCTCAACAAATAGGAAAAGTAAACAATTAAGTCACAGTTTTCATTTTAGGCTTATTTGTGGAGCAATAATCCAGACTGAACAGTCCCCTCATTTGTTAGCAGGGAATTTTAGCAGGAGTTTATTCCCCCCCCCCCCCCCCCGAACTGTCTGCCTGAGGCAGAAGAAAGTGCAGTGTGCTACAATATTTACCAATAAATACTGGAACATGTTAGAGGGATTTTAATCAAATATAAGTATAAGTTAGACAGGCAACCTATAAATGCTTCCCTGTTGCAGTGTGAGTATAGCTAAAACATGCCAAATGGAGCCAGATAAACTGTTCATTTTGTCCTAGGAAATAATTACTATAGATAAGTGAGCCCACATTTTTGATGTTTTGGAAAACATTGCATGTTCATTCCCCTCTCCCCCAATTAAATGTGGTTAACTGAGTGCCCTGCAGATATACTAAGTAAGGCAGAAATTGAAATTCTCTAGTCATGGTGCACAAAGTTGACAGAATGTAAGTCAGACTGTCTGAAGAAGGAAATGAGAAACCACTGTAGTGTTTTTGCCAAGAAAACCCCAAATGGGTTCATGAAGAGACAGAAATGAAGGAAACAACTTAACAGCAACAACAATAGCAACAATGAAAATCAGATTGTATCTATCATTGATATTTATTTAGGATATTATATTGGGAGATATTTGCCCCAAACCTTCCTTGTTTATGCTCACCATTTTAAAAACTTCAATTGTGGAAAATCGAGAGGTAATTATATCTGAAACTTCTTGTCTATAGGTCGGCCATCTGTACATCATCTGATAATAAGAAGTCTTATTTGGTGCAAAATCATTCAGTAACCATTTATTAAATGCCTAACGTAATAAAAGCTACATGTTCTTTTGTGTTTATAAAACATTAGGACCTTCAAAGGACATTCATCTTTTAAGAGCAAAGAACCAATGAACCAATCTAAAAAGTACTCTACCTCCCTCCCTAACCCATTTCCTGTTGAATCAATCATCTCAGAAATGCATGATTAATTTTGCTACAAGTGATTATTCCCAATCCCTTGATGCCAGACATTGATCAGTGTGGAAAATAATAAAAAGGATGACCCATAGTGATTGGTATAAGGAACTCTCTGAATGAAGGAATTTTCTTTTCTGTTATATGTCAGCCATATTCTGACTCAATTTAAGCCTTTGAGAGTTGTACAGAACACTGAGAGTTTAAGTAACTTTCTGGGAATAACAGAGACATTTTGTGCCAGGGGAAAAGGGTTAGGAGGAGGAGGAATGAACATTTATAAAGTGCTAAATATGTATCAGGAACTGTTAAACAATTTACAAACACTATCAAATTTGATCACATTTAATTTGGCAGTATGTATATTAGGTAGGATTTGTACCCAGGTCTTCTTTTCTTCTTTCCTTCCTTCCTTCCTTTCATCCTTCATTCCAATAAGGTAGCTAATTGTTTCAGTGCATAAAGCACTGGGATTGGAATCTTTGTGAGTAAATATCTGGCCTCAGGAACTTAGTAGCTGTGTGACTGGGCAAATCATTTAAATACCTCAGTTCCTCATTTATAAATTGAACTGGTGAAGGAAATGGCAAGTCACTCCAGTATCTTAGCCAGGAAAACCCCCAATAAGGTCACAAAAAGATGGACATGATGGAAATGATGCAATAACAACCCCCTGATTTGAAAGCCAGCTTTTTCTCATTCTGCCATGCTGTCTGTTTTAATACATTGGATTTGTATGTTGATTTAAGTTTCATAGCATGTTTTGTATATATTATCCAATTTGATTGATCCTCACAACAATACTACAGATAGATTAAAACAGGAAAATATCAGGAGTTTGAGAAATAAACATGTAGAGACATGAAAAAATATTCATAGGGTGTTGATAAATTATTTCTTTTTGTATAATTGCTATTTATACTCTGGAAACTAAGATTCAGAAAGAGTAAGCAACTTGTCCAGTGTATTTATTGGGGAGTAGGGGTAAGTTTCAAACGCAGATCTCTTCTAAGTCTAATTCCAGCACTCTTTCATCTATACCAGTGATTCCCAAAGTGGGCGCTACTGTCCCCTGGTGGGTACTGGAGCAATCCAGGGAGGTGGTGATGGCCACAGGTGCATTTATCTTTCCTATTAATTGCTATTAAAATTAAAAAATTTAATTTCCAGGGGCCTAAGTAATATTTTTTTCTGGAAAGGGGGCAGTAGGCCAAAAAAGTTTGGGAACCACTAATCTATACTATGCTACCTCAGTGGAATAAATTCTCATCTTGAAGCCCTAGTTTCAAATCCCAGTTCTGTTATTTACTACCAGAATGACTATAGGAACATCACAAATTTGCTCAATTTCAGATTCTAATATATAGCATATAAATACTAGTTCTTGCTATACTTACTCCCTCAGAGCTTTAAAAATAAAATAATGAAAAAAATGAAGGAATGAACATTTATTAAATGCTTAATTTGTGTTGGCATTCAGCATAACATATGTAAAGTACTTTATCTACAACATAAAGCTTCATAAAAATCTATCTCTTATCAGATTCAGTTCAATGCAACTTCGAGGTAATACTTCAAATCATTCTCAGCCTTACAATGGCTATTTTACTTGATAAAAAATAACTAAGGCTATAGATGAATTATATGTAAGGTCATAACTCATAGTTGAAATTGCCACTTGGTCCACTAACACACCAAGGAACCACAACCACTGATATCATTGGCAACTCACATTATGCAAGGTTTTGGGTTTTGAATTCCATATCTCCACAGCATACAGTTTTAACCTAAGATCAGAGAGCCATTGAAAAGATTTCTCAAAGTCATCAGAAGAACAGAAATACTACACACGACTGTCAACTTATTCCTTGAAAATATTTTAATAAAATTTTATTTTTAATTTACATAAATATTTTTATTTAATATAAATCTCTTCTTTCTTTTCCACTTTCTCTCCCTCTCTCTTTTTCTCTCATCTTCTCTCTCACTGGGAAAAAAAAACATATTCATAAGCAAGCAAAACAAATTCCCTCTTAGGCTATATTCAAAAACATGTGTCACACTGTGCAATCTGAATACTTATTTCTATTAGGAAATGGATAGCAAGGTTCATCAACAGTTTTCTAAAATTGTGAATTTTCACTGTATGGATCAGCACATGGATCAACATCTTTCCAAGTTTTCATGTTTGTTTTTAATACATGTATATATAAATTGTTCTCCTGCTTATGCCCATTTCTTTCTTCCATTCTCTGTTTCAAAAGCTGAGAAGAAAATTCACCACCTCTGGTAGCAAATTATTGCACATCATTTGGAATCTAACTAGCAGCTAAACCTCACTTAGTCAATTACTTCTTTGACTGTGTGAGGTTTAGCTGCTAGTAGACTAGAAGAGATTGAGAGATGGAAAGATGAAGAAAACATTTTTAATAAATACAACAACCTTTCCTTATTTAAAAATAGAAAACATTGGAATAAAATGATATTTTTAAAGTGATAAATGGTGTCTATCCAAATCCATCAGCAAATATTATCCATTATGGGGATAAACTAGAACCTTTCCCAACAAGATCAGAGGTGAAGAGAGTATGACCATTATGATAACTACTATTTAATATTGTTCTAGAAATGCTAGCTATAATAATTAGAGCAGAAACAGAAATTGAAGGAATTAGAATAAGCAAAAAGAAACAGAGCTATCATTCTTTGCAGAGGATATGACGGCATTTCTAGAAAGTCATAGTGATTATTAGCAAGGTTGTAAAATAAACCCACATAAATCATCAGCATTTCTATGTATCATCAACAAAGTCCCAAAGCAAAAAATAGAAAAGGAATCTCCTTTCAAAATAACTATAGACAATATAAAATATCTGAGTAGCTACCTAGCAAAACAAACCTAGTAACTATATGAACACAATTATAAAACACTTTTCACACAAATAAAATCAAACAATTGGAAAAAAATTAATATCTCATGATTAGGCCAAATCAATATAATAAAAATGACAATTCTACCAAATTAATTTAGCAATTCCATGTCATACCAAACTAACCAAAAATTGCTTCATAGAGCTAGAAAAAATAATAACTAAATTCATCTAGAAGAAAAAAGTCCAAGAATGTCAAGGGAACTAATAAAAAATGAAGAAAAAAACCTAACTTAATCAGATCTGAAACTAAATTATTAAGCAGTAATCATCAAAACAATCTGGGACTGAGGAGGAAATAGAGTAGTGAATCAATGGAATAGGTTAGGTAATCAACACACAATAGTGACCATAGTAAAGTAGAGTTCAACCTAGTCTTGCTAATCTATTAAGCTTTTTGATGCTCTGACAATTTCATATATAGTATTCATGGCTTAATCTTTCTTCAGTTCTTTCTTCTGCTCCAAAATCTATTTTCCTCTCTAGCAAGGAGGTCAACATAGAACTCTGGTCCTAATGAGACATGGGCCATGTTGATAGGTGTGTGTGTGTGTGTGTGTGTGTGTGTGTGTGTATGTGGTTCTAGCACTAATCCTGGCCCTCCTGTTGTTGCTACTCATCTCCCCAACAGGAGTGTGGGCATTATAGCTGGCAACACAGAAGTGTGATTTCCAAAACCTACTGCATCAGTACAAAAATAATTTCAGTTCTCTATTCTTTGCAGTCCAAATACAGAAGTAGAGAGCTCTCTGAATGGCCAAAAGAAGTGGAAAAAAGGAACCTTAAGCACTACATATGCCCACATTCAGACCTTGACTCAACCCTGTTTCAAAATTCTGATTCCCCCAGTGGGAATTCCTGGGTTGGCTTTTCACAGATTTGAAACATGTTGCAGAAACATCTACTAAATAGAAAAGGACATATATGAAAGATGTAAGTAAGAGCAGTAAAAGTATGAATACAAAGGCATGACAGGGTATTTTAGAGAAATATCAGGTATGTTAAAGTTCAAAAGGAATTGAAGCTATTGAAGAAAGCAAAAGAAAGAATAAGTGTTTTTTAAAGTTATATTGGGAGAAGAGGATAAAAAAGTTAAACTGCTACTTGAGAGAGATGCAATGAAAATAAATGACAACAAAGAAAAAGAGAGAGATACTTGAGACTTATGTTCTTTTGCCTTTCATCTACTCAGAAGAATGACTTTTGGATGAGAAAGGACAGTATAAAAATGAATAATATAATAGTTGTCACATAAGAAATAGTTGATGCCTGTTATAAAGGGTCTAACACTTATTGACTTTTGGTATATTGATAATACCAATAATTGGTTTTGGTGTTGACTGGTTCTCAAATTTGACTATTGAAAAATATGGCTGCCCAGGCATTTGAGAAAATCTCTGTTCAGGCTAGTTATCAAAAAACTTGTTTATTGTAGCTATTAAATTTCAGGAAAAGGGAAAGTAAAAGGAAGATAATTAGTGAAAAGAAATATACCCTAAAGCTAATTAATTTTCTAACTATCCCAACCAGACCCCCCACACACATCCTGAAAAGGACAACTTCTTTGTCTAACAAGGTAGACACTATGCTTACTATATTTAATAACTAAATTTATAATCTGATGTAATAACATATTTCTAAAAATCATGAACAAAAATTATATAGATCTGTAACTTTTCTTCTCTCAGTCAAAGATTTTACTGTGCCTGTCAGAGTGGTAAGGTGTTCACTTGGTAGCTGCCCTCTGGTTCCACCAGATGGATTCCACAGAATTGCTCAATAACACTCCTGCTTAATTGATCAGACTTCTATCCAACCATTTCAAGCAAGATGTTCAACTTTTTCACAAGTCTTCCAAGGCTGATCAGCAGCAAAGTCAAGTGCAACCAACCTCCAAGTCTCTCTCCTAGAAGTGGCTGTCCATTTTTCAATGATACTCTTAAAGCACACTCCAAAATTCCTTTTTCTCTGACATCATCAAAATTTCATGAAAATTTCTTAAAGCAGCCTAGAAATTTGTCCACTCCCTTTTTTATAAGTTTGCAGTCTATCTTTTTACTAAGCTAATTATACTTTTATTATAATTACCATTACACACCTAAGAAAAGTAGAGATTGTAAGAGATTACCTAAATACCTTTGATTAATACAAATTCACATCTACTGTATCTTAGAGTAATGAATGAACTGGTGGATGTTATTTTGATCTTATCTCAATGATATTTGAAATACAGTGGTAAATATGAGTGGTATAATAGGACTTGAGAAGGCAAATTATTGCACTAAATTTTAAAATATAATTTTTACTTCTATTGAATTCAAAGATATAATTATTGATGTTTAGTGGACATGGAGAAAGGCAGGCACTGATCACAAAGAATCAGAAGAGCTTCATTGAGAAGATATTCCAGAAAACACTTTTCTTCCCACCCTTGCCCCCTTTATGGGTATCTACTAAAATGTTATATCAAAGGAATGATTTACATATATTTTTTCTAAATGGAAGTAAAAAATGTGATAAATCTTTCATGATAAACTTTTTAAAATATAAAGAAATGATAACTAGACAATGGCACCATTATGTGTCCTTGGAACATATTGAATGGTTTGACCCAAAGAGAATTCATCAGCAGTGTGATTAATATCTTTCAGCAAATCTGAAATAAAACAAAGAGGCAAAGTTCCAAGCCAATAACTGTTTTATTGAGAGAAACAAATGTCTCTCAGCAAAGCTGGGTCCTTACTCTTCCTCACATGGGAAACAATTAAATTTGGAGTTTTCCCTTCTTATATACCCTTCTTATATGCCCTAAGGTATCATCATCAGGATATATTTTGTTGACAAATAAGAAGGGAGTTTTTTTCTAAAGGGTTGAGAGATACAATGGATGGGGAATACATTTTCTGACATTATACCATGTTTTTGAAATCAGTGGGATATACATTTTCTTAAAATGAATGGGTAATAACTTCTTGAGGACGTCTCAGTTTCCTATTGAGTCCTAATTGTTTAGGATGGTCCTTAAACTGATATGCTAGGTCACTATCTCCTTCAGATATACCTTATATGGTTGGTAGATTATCCATTATAAGATGCTTTTCTTCCCAGTACTGAGTCATGTGGTACATCAGCCTTCTGCTTAGAGGGTGCTAGCCTTCCTATTAATGAGTCACAGGGTACACAGTCCTGCTTGGATGGGCCCACATCGTATTGCAAGATGCTGGCTTATAGGAAAGTCACAGAAACAGCTAAATAAGTCATATTCAATTTGCTAAATAACCTTATAAAACATAGTTACATAGTAATGCAATTGCTATAATTCTATTAATCACTAGTCAATAATTATCCTAAATTAATCACTTCCTTTAGCTAACTAACTGATTCATTTTAAAGGGGATCAGGGATTCTCATTTTCTTCAGCAGTTAGATATCAAATTGAAAATAGACATCTTCTGTGGAGTTCCCCAGTGATATGTTGGTATTATTCTGAATAACATTTTAATCAGTGACTTAGAAAACAGTAAAAATCAGTGATGGGCAAACTTTTTAAAGAGGGTGCCAAAGGAAAGGAAATGCTCATTTTTTAGTCTGTTTAGTCTGTATTGAATCCTACTCAATGTATTCATCAGATTAGGAATAATGTCTCATGGCTGGATGGAACACTTCAGGGGGCCGCATATAGCCCGTGGGCCATAGTTTGCCCATCACTGATATAAATAATACATATATTTACAGATGATCCAAAGATGGCTAAAACACTGAATAAAAGATTCAAGATCTCAAAAAAAATTCTAGATAGGCTAAAACTTTGGGCTATGTCTAGTATGATAAAGTTGAATAGGGATAAAAATAAAAATTTCTCCTTAATTTCAGAAAATCAAACAGGTAAGCAGAAGCTAGAGCAATGATGGGCAACGTTTTGAGCTTGGTGTGTCATAATTTGCCAAAAAAATGAACATAACTCGGGTGGTGTGTCACTTCTAGAAAAAAACCCATAATTTCCCAGTATTTACAGTATAATTCTAATATATAACTGTATTTAATAAACCAAAATAGGTAAATTAATATGGTAGAATTGTCATCTCTAGTGCACAGAGTGTATACACTACACTACAGCAAATGTTTCATCCTTGACATGCAGCCCCATACTTCTCTGTATGTGGCCATATGCACCCTTGTGTCATCAAAAAAGGCTACATGTGTCAGCACTGACATGTGTGTCATAGGTTTGCCATCACCAAGCTAGAGGAAGTGAGCCTGGAGGTTAGTTCATTTGACAATAATCTGCTAGTCTTAGTATTCTTTGAGCTCAGTATGAATCAACAATATGATATGGCACTCAAGAAAACAAATGTAATCTTAGTCTGAATTAAGAATGGAATTGTATCCACTATTAAGAAAAAAGATAGAATAATTGTATTTTGTCTTGGATATCATACGTGAACTGATGTGTTCAGTTCTGAGAAATACATTTTAACAAATTGGATAGTGTACAGAAGAAAGACATCTTTTATGATAAAAGACTTCAAGTTTATACCATATTTATAGAAGCAATTGGAGATACTAATTTTGGGGAGGAAAAAAGAGGGGAGAAAAGAAGACAGAATGTGATAACTATAAATGTTTCAAAGTCTGTCACCTAGAAAAGGATTAAACTTGATTTGATTGAGTGGTGATGCCAAAACCATAGGCAATGAACTAAAGAAATGAAGTAACAAATTTAAACTTTATGTAAAGAAAAAAAAGCAGCCTAATTTTCAGAGCTATTCCAAATAAATCAATGAATATTTAGCACCTACTATAGGCCAGACAATTTATTAGACATTGATGATTCAATACAATAAATGAAAAAATCACCACCATTAAATTGATATAATTCTATCAGAGGAAGTGTACAGACATACACCCACACACACAAACATCACCACCACCACATTACTTCTACTACTATTAATAATGAAAACAACAACAATATAGAATAAAAGCAAGATTGTGAAGAGGTTGTTACCAGGTATTTTGACAGAGGGAAAAAGAAGAACCAGGAATGGTCTCACGTCAAATGTAATATCTTAGCAGTGTCTTGAAGAAAGTGAGGTATTCTGTGAGCTAATGGTCAGGAAGAATAATCATGAAAAATCATTACTTTGTCTATGTGTAACATGGAAAATGGCAGCTAGAATTCCTGCAAGATACAGGGTCAAGTCTCACCCAGAATTCAACTGTCCTTAACTGTCTTAAACTGCCCCTCACCCAGAGTTATCTGGGGGGGGGGTCCCCTGGAATTCTGGGTGAGGCTTGACCCTGTATCTTGCAGGAATTCCACCCTGCCATTTTCCATGTTACACTATGTGCTTTTAGTTTTGTTTGTTTTTGGTTAGAAAGCTTTCACTAGGTCCATTGGGCCACCAGATGATGACCCTAAACCAGAGGAAACTATCAAATGAATTCAGGAAATTCCAATCCCACACATCCCTCATCTCCTGGAACATCTATTTATACATAAATATCTAATTATTAGCAATATCAGTTAAATGAAAGGTCAATGCACAATTTGATTAAATATTTAAATCACAGAAACAGGGAATTTAGTTGAAAAAGTAAATTACTTCTCACTTAAAGATGTTTGATACTGGAAAAGACTATGAAGAAAATTAATAATCTTCATAGTTTTGAAAAAAGTTCATGGATAATAATGTAGGTCCTGAGGGAAGAACCAGAGATAGGATCAGAAAAGATTCTATCCCCTTTAGTTTTATGCATGAATCTCAGAATAAACCCTTGTACCCTAAGATGTTGAGTGACATTATCAGAGAAATTATCTTGAGCTCAGACTTTTTTGTGGGTCTCATCTTCCCTCTTAAAACACAGTTAGATCCTTTTAGGGTGGATGGAAAATATCTGGCAATGAAATACCTTGAAGTTATTTTGGCTCCCTCGAGTGGCAGTTGACAGTGCTGAAAGGCTATAGCCAGTGAGACTGATGAAGACTGTTCACATCATGAATTCCAAACAAAGAGAGCTATTTTAAGCCCTAGTATCATCAACCCTTAACTGTCCTTACAGGAGTCTTGAACTTGTCCTGCTGTGATGTTACTGCTGTTGAAGTGTCTCTCTGTGTGAGTGTGAGACAGGGAAAGACAGAGAGAGACACACACAGAGACATATAGAAACAGAGAGACTAAGACCAGTAGACAGACAGAGGGAGAGAAAAAGGAGAAACACACACTATCATCTATCTATCTATCTATCTATCTATCTATCTATCTATCTATCTATCTATCTATCTATCTATCTATCTATCTATTTATCTATCTATCTATCTATCTATCTATCTAATACATATACATATATGTAAGTGTATAAAATGTATATAAATACAAACACACATACCCACTGAAAGACACACAGAAATAACAAACTGTTGGTAGGATTTACATGAGTCTTAGTAATATCTTCAATGGACAGATTTACCAAAGAACAACAATAAGATTGCATATCCAGCAACGACTTCCAAAGAATATTATGCTGACACCAGGACAAGAAATATAAGGATGCCTAGAATTTCTAAGAGGGTTGTTAACTTCAAATGAAACCCTTAGGACACTACATTTATGATGGATTAACTTTCTGGGAAAAGAGTAAGCAGAAAGTGATGGAGATGGTTTTCAGTTTGAACCAGTACCTAGTTTCTTTTCATAAACTGATTTGTAGGCATTTTCAGAAATAGGGCAGATTGACCTGTACTTTGCCCTAAGGTGCAAAAATTATAGAGCACTCACTTTACTAAGAATAATTATTTAAAATAGAAAACTATCAGATGGTTGGCTAGAGTGAGTACCTCTTTTGCCTCATCCCCAACACTATCTCAAGCTAATACTCACTGTAGGGCTATTGTCTCTGCCTCAAAAGCTACCCTACCTCCAATCAATATCAAATTTTTACTAGACATAAACATTCTTACAATAATTAGACTTCTATATGTTCATAGTTGCCTTCTTAGAGAATTTTTAGATACTATCATACCATCCTGATTTCCCTCCCATTTAGCTGCCAACCTCATACTCATCTTTTGTTGATAGATTTTTCCCTACGAATTCTTAAAATAATATCGTAGATTTGGTTGATAGTATGTTTATCTAGTACATGTTTCTTATTTTATAGATGATAATAATGAAACCCAGGGAATATAAGTAATTCACCCAGGTTTATACAGATGACAAGGCAGGTATGTCAACCTAGGTCTCCTTACTCAAAGAATTCAACACTTTCCAATGTCCCACAAAGACCTTTGATGAATCACCAGGTTAACAGTATATATACATAACAATATAACCAAATGCCAAGTGAATCTCTCTACTGAACCATTTTCTCACCTACTATTACAAGTCAACCTTTCCTCAATGGTAGTCCTTTTCCTTTAACACTGCTGGTGAATTCTTGGCAAACAGCCTTCCTATGCTATACTATTATATATACTATATATACTACACAATAGCATTCTGACCAGTATTCAATGAAAACCCTTTCCACAAATAGATAGGCTGTGCCTAAACTGATAGAATCTCATTCTAATGATGTTCCTCTTCTTCAGTTATTTGAAAATAGTCATGACTGTATTTTTTTCTTTTTGTAAAGATATTGAAGTGGTTTACAGTTTTCTTCTCCAACTCATTTTACAGATAAGGAACTGAGGAAAACAGGGTTAAGTAACTTAGATAGGGTCAAACAACTAGTAAATATCTGATGTCAGATTTGAACACAGGAGGATGTCTTCCTAACTTCAGGCCCAGTACTCTATCCACTGGCACCATCTACCTTCAGTCTAATGTACTTAAATTCAAAGTCCTTTCTTAATCTTTCAGGACCTACCAGATCCGCAGCTAGATCTTAAATTAATGAACCATAGACAGTTAACTCAAACAATCCAAGTCTGTTGTTATTCCTTTGCTCAGAACAGTCCTTCATGATGTTGCTAGAGACTAGAAGATTGACTCAAGCCTCTCCTCTGTTCTACTAGTAACCTAGTGCATAAGTCATGTCTTAATTTCATACTGCCAAAAGGACAATATTACTTTGTTTATTATCTCAACAGCCAAGTGAGTAATTTCTCTCCTCTTGGGTTGATTGATTATCCTTTTTTTATATTCTTTGTAGATTTAAGGATTTTAAAAAAGTAGTTAATTATTGTTTGGATATTTCAGGATATTTAAAAAAGCAATTGAAGAGCTGCATACAATGATTAATGAACTCATTATGATTTCAGTGGCCAAAGAAAATATTTGAAGTTTAAGACACCAATTAACAAAATATGATAAAGAAGTATAGCATTTTAGAATCCATTTAGTCTCTCTTCAAAGGCATCTTTCTTTCTTCCCTCTCCTTTTTTTCTTCTGAGTGTGTATATTTTATTCTATTTTTTTGCTTTACTCCATCTCCTCCCCTCAAGTTCAAATATTCTTGAATTCTTCAAAAACTTATTTGTGTAGCACCTTCTTTAGACATACTCTTCCCACCTCATCTCCTGACAAGTCAGCCAGACAGAATATGGCTATGATGTCACACTCAGGGATCTAAAGGGCAGAATAGGATCTTTCTATTACTTTGTAGTTCATAAGCTTTAATATGTTTTGTGATGTTCAAAAAAAATTACTCTATCAGACTTGATTAACTTTTCAGAAGGAGAATTCAATAAGGTGATATCTGGCATTATCTGTGTACATAAATGGTTGAATACTTTAGAGTTCATGAGATTACCAAAAAAGGATGGGTACAGAGAGCAAAGAAAAGTCCTGATATATATAATATAGGCCAATGACTGATAATGTAACAAAAGGGTGTAGGAAATTTTTCAAAAGATGAAATGAATGAGGAAACAAAGATTTATTCTGTCGAGCACACAATCTCATTAAACAGTGCATACTAATTATCTAACAAATCTAGACCAAGACCCTTCCTCAATTTAGGGCTGGACTCTGAATACAGGGAGAAACAGATTTTATACAATAAAATAATTAATCAAATAAGAGCAATTAATTAAAAGGAAAAAATATAAAATTAAGTTAAAATTGGATGAAAGTTTAGGGAATTTCTAAGTTGGGGGGAAGAAAAGGGACAGATAAAAATCCCCTGAATTAAGGGAAAGTGGTTTCATTCCTCCTCAAGTATCTGTTAACAATCAAAGGAACAAAGAAATAATAATTGACTGAGCAGTAAAAGGCATATTTTAAGTTTACATATATAGGTTGCTTGAGGTATACAATTATGGGGCAAAACTCCTTAAATCATAATATTTGAGTCTGATCACATTTCTGGTCATCATAACCTACATGCTTAGGTAAGGGTCTCAAAACAGCAGGTGCATGTGCTCCAGTTTCCCAATGGTACAGAGCTAGTTTCAAACATTGCAATAAGATTTTCCTTAATTCTCACAATTGACTAAGTTTTTCTAACAAGGCCAAATTTCATCTAGGCCTACAAATGAAAAGAAAGAGCTCTAAGTTTCCTTCACAATTTAGTCACAGGTTGGAGTCAGTGTGGTTCACTCAGTTCCCATAATTAGCCAATTGTTGTCCTAATCCCTACAATTTCTCAAAAATGGTCTTATCATTCTTACCCTTTTGATTTGGGGGAGTGACTGCACCACCAGTGGATCACTTATCTGTAGGCCAAATCTGTAAACTTTTTTATATATTCATTACAAAAGTCATATAACAGAATAAAAATAGTTAGAAGACTCACAAAAGACCAGATTTGAGGAGATTCATGCCACCAAAGTAGCAAAGATAACTTAAATGTAAACACAAAAACTATGAAATGAAAAGACAAATTAATATAATAATTATCCATATTAACTAATATTAAGTTTCCTCATATCTTAATAACCTACTTTCAACATTTAATCAGCACATTTTGAGTCTTAGATGGCTAATGTAGTAATTTTATCCTTGGATATTTTCTTTTAGGCATTTTGAAATAGTCTTTATTCTCAGGACAGTTCTAAAGGTGGTTCTGCTCCTCTGCTCCAGATTACTTATAGAGTTATAGAGGCTCCTAGATTAAAAGCTGCCTGAATATGCCAGTAACAATACTTAATTCAATTTAGTACAATCTCTTAAATGTGGTTCTCCAAACCTGAAACTTTAGAGAATTTAATTTTTATATACCATTGACTCATTCTAGCTTTTCCTAAATCCTGTACTTCATATAAGAATCCTACAAGAATTATGAGAGTCTAACTTGTAAAATGAACTCTTTTAATCTTTTAAAATAATCAGATCTACTTATTCAATGTCAACCAATTTAAATTATCAAAAATATTATTTTGAAGTAGGAAAATAATCACAAAATTCTTTTGGAAAAACAGAAGGTAAAGGAAGGAATTTTAATAGTTTAAGATTTTTAACTATATTATAAAACAGTAATAAAAACTATCTAATACTATCTAAGAAATATAAAAGTAGATCAATGGAACAGAAAAAAAAACATACAACAAATAGTTGTAAATGATTATAGTAGCCTTGTGTTGGACAAAAGTAATGTGAAGATGGAATTAACTCTCCCCTGCCTATTTTTAGATTTAATCACCAGAAGGATATACACCTCACTTATCCTTAAGTGACGGAGGTCTGTGACCCATGTGTGCAATAGTGGGTGATGAATCAGAATCGATTGGCCCCTACGCAATCCTAAGGAAAGCTTTAGCTGTAATTGGTCCACATAAAGGGAGAGGAAGGCATAGGAAATGACGAATGGAATGGTCTTTATAAGTAGCAAGAACTTCTTAGGATGAGGTCTTTCACCTTCAACTTGATCCTGGAAGACCTCCAACTGCGGACCTTGGACTATTTTCTATTTTCTAATAGAAACTACCATGTGGGTGAGTGAAAAGAGCTGACTCCCTTACTTGGCTTGTTCTGGAGGTACTAGCCTGTCAAGAGGCCCCTTGTTTCAGAGGAAACCTCATGGCTAAAACCCTCTTTTAATTGAATCTTAGGCCATCTAGCTGGGGCTTCTGGATCCCTGCTGAATAAAAGTCAGGGCTTGAGCACATAGTCTAGCTCATTAAGCTAGATCTCTTACCCTGCCCTCTTTCTCATTTCTTTGCTTTCAGTCTTTCCCTCTACTTTATAGTTAAATGGCTAAAATATCATTTGGAATTGGTTAATTCCTTATGACCAAACTCTGATAAATTTTGTTGAACACTTTTATTTTTGCCCCTTACAATTCTGACCCTTAAAGTAAAGATGCAGCTTTTTGGAATAAGAATACATAATTAGGCAAAAATTGTTGGAAAAACTGAAAAGCAGTCTGACAGAAAATAGATATAGACCAATATCTTACCACATTTATGAATATAAGATGAAAATGGATACTTAGGCATAAAAGGAGATATGAGTAAATTAAAATAGGTAATATAATACCAATAAAATTTATGGATAGGAGAAGAATATATGAATAAATAGGTGATAGAAATAATTTTGAGTATACTAAATTGAAAAGTTTTAGTACAAAAAATCTCATGTTGTCAAAATTAGAAGAAAGCAATGTTAGGAAAATTATAGAAAGTTTCTTTGATAGAGATCTTATATCTAAAATATTTAGAGAATTTTGTTAATTATATGAGAATATGATCCATTCCCCAACTGATAAGTGGTCAAAAGATACAAATAGAAAGATTTTGGATGAAAAAAATCAAACGTTTACATATATATATATATGTATATATATATATATATAATTATTGATTAAAGAAATGTAAATAATCAAACTGGCTACAATGACAAAAGGGCTAAATGGCAAATGTTGGAAGGAATGCAGAAAAATAGAGATACTAATACATTATTAGTGGAACTGCAAATTGATCCAATCATTTTGGAGAGAAATCTGGAATTATGCTCAAAGAGCTATAAAACTGTGAATAACTTTGGATCCATTAATACTCTTTTAGGTTTGTTTTCTGAAGTGATAAGAAGAAAAAAGAACCTATATCTTTCAAATATTTATAACAGTTCTCTTTGTAGTGTTAAAGAACTGAAAACTGAAATGATGTCCATCAATTGGAGAGTGGCTAAAAAAAAAGCTAAAAAAGTTGCGACACATTATTTTGATGGTATAACACAGAACCACAAGAAATGACAAATATTAATTTTAGAAAAAAAACATGGAAAGACCTATATGAAATCATAAATGGTGCAAAGAGCAGAATCAAGAGCACATTGTATAAAGCATTGGAAGTATTGTTTGAAGAATGTCTTGTGTATGTCCACTTTCAGAGAAAGAACTGGTAAATATAATTGACATAGTTATGTACATATACATATATCTTTTTTCTCAAATTATGTCTTCTCTAGTGGGGGTGGAAAGGTCAGGAGGGAGTTAACTCACTATTTTAATGCAATAACAAATTTTTAAAAATATCTGATACTTAAAAATGGAAAAATAAGGGGTAGCTGGGAAGCTCAGTGGATTGAGAGTCAGGCCTAGGGACAGGAGGTCCTAGGTTCAAATCTGGCCTCAGAAACTTTTCAGCTGTGTGACCCTGGGCAAATCACTTGACCCCCATTGCCCACCCTTACCACTCTTCTACCTATGAGCCAATACACAGAAGTTAAGGGTTTAAAAAACGGAAAGATAATTTCATTTTCTTTGCAATCAACTATACAATTTTTTCCTTACATTCTGAGGACTTATTACTAAAACATAAACAAAGCCTGAATTACCATACTAGATACATTTAAAAAATCAACTATATACATATATAATACTTGGAAAAAACTCTAAACCTCCTTGAAGAAAATAACCAAGATAATATTGTCAGGGAAATTCAAAAAAGAGAGAATGATGAGGTAAAGAAGATAAGCAATATTACATAGAAGTTGAAAAGGATGAAATCTAAGGAAAAGATCATCTTTTTTGACAAAAGATCAATGGCAACTTTGGGAGGAGCAGTTGAAGAAAGGGTCAAAAGTCAGACTAAGAAATTGATTTGAGAAGAAGATGAGAGAAAAGGGAAAGAAGAAATAAAGAATAGACAACTTTTTCCAGGAGTTCAACTGTAAAAATGAAGAGAGCTGGTGGCAGTTTGAACAGATGATAATATTAAGTGGTAGTTTTTGTTTTTTATTTTTTTAACAATGAGGGAAACTTTGGTTTCTTTGGCATGCAGAACACTAAAGGACAGTGACAGTGAACCTTTTAGAGGCAGAGTGCCAGCCCCCCCCTCCCCATTCTACCCATTGTACGGAAGATTAGGTAGTAATTAATTGAGAATTAAGGTTCATCTAGCAGGAAGCCTGGAGCATTCTAAGATGGAATGAAGGGGCAGGAAGGAGGTGCTTGTGCCCTGAGAGGGACTCCATTAGGGGTTAGCACAAACCGTTGTTAGCCCTGGGAGATCTCAGAGTAAAGGACACCCCGCTTCCTGATTTCCCTGGGATCCTGAGTGGTGGTGGCTTTCCAGCAAGAGGACAAGACCTACAGAGAAGCACCAAGAAGAGGAGAAGTTTGGAATTTGGTCTACAGCATCTCAAGCACACTCTTTCTTCTTGGAAATCTTGGACCACCTAAGCTTTTGGCATCCTGATCATCTGTGGATTACTGTGAGATCCCCAAAGCTACCCTCGGACCCATTGGCTGTGCTGGCCAAATCTGGCTGGTACCAGGTTTGAGGCCTTCACAGTGACTTCTGCACTGATCCCTTGGCCCTGTCTGCTTAGGTCACTAAGTTAGAGTAGAGAAGTCCTCCCCTTGCCCTGTGGTTTCATCATTAGGTTTTAAGTATAGAAATCCCGTTCCCATCTTTTAGTTAAACATAATTAAACCAGTTAAACCCTTTTACCTTGCCTGCTTATTTCTAGACTCTGGCCTAGGGGAAGCTGGGTGACAGTTAAGACCAACTGTTATTCCTGTGTTAATTCCAGAAAACTATGGTCTTTCCATCCTGGTCCAGTCTCTCCTACAACCCAGTGTGTGTACCCACAACTATTTAGATTTATTGTAACATCCCTGGTGCCATCCATTACCTATTTCCACATGCCCCTCCGCCCAGACTGAATCCATCTCCATTTTGTCCACATCCAAGACTATATGACATGCCCCTCTCCCTCACTGAGTGCCAGGCCTGCACTGCCCCACTATTTACCCCATATAGGGGAGCGAGAAAGCACTCCCATTTGGCTATTGGGTGAAGGGGTAGGTGATGTTTATAACAAGAAGTAAGGGTCAATTTGTAGTTGAAGTGAAGTGAAGTAGCACTGTTGTATTCCTCATCTCCACATTTATTAAAAATGTAATGAATGACACATCTGAAGTGATTTTCACTATTTAGTCTTCAGCTCCACATTGAAATGGATGGAATTTATAAAGACATGCATTTTATGCTGTTACAGTCTCATACTAGAGGGAGGGAGGTTTCCCAAAGGGGTTTAGTTATGCTGTGATAGGTTATAATCTCACCCGGGAGGTGGGGAGGATTTTTCTGGGAAGTCTAGTAGCTTCTGAATGGGTTTTTATATTTGTAACTCTTCAGCTTACTCTACTCTTCCACGAATGATCTAAATTTTTGGCGACATTTTAGACACAAAAGGTTTTCATCAGCAGTACAAAGGTTTGTGTTGTTTCTGGGCTCCTCTGCAAAAATTTTGAAATGATGGCAGTAATAGATTTTGTTAAAAATATCTCAGCCACTTCCTGGTTAAGATGGCGGCAGAGTAAAAAGCGGCTGCTTGACCTCTCCTAACCAAAACATATAGGACTACTCAAGAAGACATAAAAACAAATCCAGAGGAACGAAGGGACTCCACAATAGGGTGCAGCATTGAAGGTATGTGGAATTGGGGCATTTCCATGCTATAAGGGGGTGAAATAGCTCTCACTAAAACTCAAGCTGAGCAACCCCCTCCCCCACTCCACACCACCTACAGGGCCAAAGCCAGGGCACAAGAGCTAGAGCAAGCTTGGGGCACCCATTAAGTCCTTGGCAGCTACCTGGGGTCACCAGGGCCTGTTCCTGAGGGCAGCATGACTTAAGACCCCAAGAGGCTAAAGAACGTGTGGACTTTGAACATAGACCCTGAAAGCAGGCTCAAGCGCAGGGTCTTGTGTCCACAGATCCTGAGTGTAGGAGCAGATTCGGATCCTGAGCCCAGGAGCGGACTTGGATCCTGAGCACAAGAGAGGACCTTCTGTGAGGACCCAGTTCAGAGGGGTGCACAACTGTGGAAACAGCACCCTGAAACTGTCCAAGTAGCCTTGGACAGAGGAACAAGCAAGGGGACCACCAGGAGGCTTGACCCTGAGAAAAACTAGATATGAGACTTCAGGAGCCTAGAGAGCCCAAACAGACCCTGGGTGCGAGGATAAACCCGAGAGGGTGAAGGGCTAACAATGGCAAGCCATTCCCAAGAACTCCAAAAGAGAAAAATCATCAAGAAGAAATCTGTAACACTTGACAGCTTTTACAAAGAAAATCCAGACAACAGAGCAAACAGCAGAGGAGAACAAACAAGTAATCACATCCAAACCTTCCCAAAATAATGAAAACTGGTCACAAGCTATTAAAGAGTTCAAATCTGAGATGATGAGAATGATGGGAGAGATATGGCAAGAAAATAACAGTTTAAAAGGCAGAATTTCACAATTGGAAAGTGAGGCAAGTCAATTGAAGACCAGAAATGACCATATTGAAAAGGAAAACCAAAAGATTATAACTGAAAAACAGTCCCTAAAGGCTAGAATTGAGCAATTAGAAGCTAATGATCTCTCTAGACAGCATGAACAAATAAAACAAAGTCAAAAGACTGACAAAATAAGAGGAAATATGAAATATCTCAATGAGAAATTGACAGATCAAGAAAACAGGGCTATAAGAGACAATTTGAGAATCATTGGTCTTCCTGAAAAAGCAGAAATTAATAGAAATTTGGATTCCCATACTAAAAGAAATTAGTCAGCAAAATTGCCCTGAAGTTCTACAACAAGGGGGCAATATAGACATTGAAAGGACACATAGATCACCCTCTACACTAGACCCAGAAAAGACAACCCCCAGGAATATAATAGCCAAATTCAAGACCTTCCAAGTAAAAGAAAAATTATTACAAGAAGCGAGAAAGAAACAATTCAGATATCAAGGAGCACCAATCAGGATCACACAGAATCTGGCAGCCTCCACATTAAAAGATTCCAAAGCTTGGAATATGATATTCAGAAAGGCAAAAGAACTGGGTCTAAAACCATGGATTACTTACCCATCAAAACTAACTATATACTTCTAGGGGAAAGTTTGGGCAGTGAAAAAGCCAGTAGGAAAAGAAAGATTAAAACTAAAAAGGACATTCTATTTTTAAAGAAATCTACTGGAGACCTAGGATAGGACGGTTTCAAGAGCAGATATGTGGGACAAGGACAGGGACAAAATTATTGAGGAGTGGAAAGATGTAAAGTGCGTTCCCCTTTCCACCCTCTTCTCAATAGATCTATAAAATATTCCAGACTGATTTTTAATGTGGAAATCCCTGAAAATAGTCATATTTCCTCATTTTTCCAACCTGGATAAACATAAGGAGATAGACAGGGATATCTTTTAACATTAAGGACAAGGGTTGGCCAGAAGTACACTGTGGAGAACACTTCAGAGCATGGAGAGTGTGTACTCAAGCAAGAAAGCATCTCAGATCCATCACAAAGAGACTCATATTTGCTTAAGTTGTAGAAACACCAGCCAAAGACAGCTCTGTTGCTTACTACCCTATTCTTGGTCACAGGTCCAATTGTGGGATTGAGGTGGGGGGCTTGTGCCCAGAGGTGTAGTTCAGGACTAGAGGATATTTTCCAGACCTAGACAGTATTCCATTGGTATCAAGGGATTTGCAGTGGGTATGGTCTACTCTAAAAGCAGACAATAAGGAGATACATTGGAAAGGGGACTCCAGGAATGAAAAGAATCCATGGACAAGGAATAGCTTTCCTGGTAGGTCTCCAAAAAGAGTTAGAGGACTCAATTGATATGACTGGGGTAGGTACAGCTCCTGGATGACTTGTAAAGGAAGAATCTGAGAGGGAAAGTGCCTCTCTTCTGAGGTCTAAAGAGGGGTTCTGACAGTGGGAAAGAACCATAGACCTTCCTTAAAAAACTATTAGGAGGAAAATGGTGGCACTTCATGACAAATCACTCTCCAAGTTCTAGCCAGAAAAATATGTTGGAACCTGATGATGGTTAACAACCTGCAGTTTAAAAGGGGCTTCTTTCTTAAGGATGACATCTCTGGGGATTACATTAATGTAATTAAAATTATGAATACATAGCTTTTTCATTTTTTGATCTCTAATTTTGATTTTATTATAAAAAAATTTTGATTGTCATGATTTTGTATATAAAGTATAATAAAATAAAGCTTTCCATTTCCTTTGTTTTATACTAATTACTGAAAAAATATAAAGGAGTGAGCTGTTAAAAATACTTGTTCTTAGTCTCAAAAACTCTAGTTATACTACTGATGAATTCTGTGATGAATTAGCCCAGAAATAGTAATTGGTTCAGATATCTGGCTTGAAAAAAATATTCCATTGGACCCTTTCCTGACATTAGGTTATTTCCTTGGTTAGAATTGAACATTTCTTAAGATTGCTGACCTTACAAAGGCAAAAAAACATTGAAAGCAGAAGAAGGTAATCAGGTACTTAGATCAAGCTAGCCAAGCACTTGTTCTTGCTTCTAAGTGCTTTTTGATACTACTGTTGTCATGAGAGAAGGTAGAAAAATAGAGAGATCAAATTGTTCCCAAGAGAAGACTTAAAAAGAAAGAAGTGGAGCTGGTATTATTTAGTCCTTTTTACAGTCCACTTATTGGGAAGTTCCTCTTGATCTTTTTCTTTTTGTGATTTTTTTCCCCCAATCATCTTCAGAGGAAGCCCTCATTACTGATGACAAATCTGGAGTTTCTCCATCAAGTCAATTAAGTTCATGCCACTCAGAAAGAACCAGAGCTCATGTCTCTTTTCAAGAATCCTAGTCATTATAGTATTATGTCCTTTAGCACAACTGCTATTTTATTCTTAGTTTTTCACTTACCTCAGGGGCAAAATAGCTTTCATTTATATTTCCAGTTACATATTCTAAGACATCTCACCTATTAATCATGTTGCTATATGCAACACAAGTTGTAACAGTTTCTTTAGTTTTCAGTAAGCATATCTCAGGTTGGACATCCCCCTTGTGATCTTTCCATTTACTGATCAACAGAGGACAAGAAGCAAATAGATGGAAAAACATTCTTTTGAGAATAGTAAAAAGCTATCTTTTCTCATCTTACTCATAGTTTTCTGAAAGATATCTCAGAAAGTATGCATTTCCAGTTACATTCCTCATGTTGAAGTTAAGGCCTTAAATCTGGATGAACTATTCAGTGATTTCAGTATTCAGTTTTTGCAGGAATCCTTTTTTAACTTTGTTTTAATTCTAGGAACTTACTTAAAACAAAATAAAACTTAACTTCTGTCATATTATCAACTCAAAGACAGAAATGGAAGAAGGACTAGTCAATTGTGCCTAGTAGGGTTAAGTGTCTTGCTCAGGGTCACAAAGCTAAGAAGTCTCTGAGGTCGCATTTGAACCCAGGGCCTCCCAACTCTATGCCTGGCACTGTGTCCATTGAGCTACCTGGCGGCTCCTGATCTTTCTTTTTTAATGATTAGATTGTTCTCTGAGACTCTCATTCCCTTTTATATAGCCAGTATATGGTGTGTATATTCATATGGTGGCTACTATGTCTTCAAGGAGCAATTATTCAGGATGGGAAATTACTTATTTATTTTCTTATTTCTTCTTTTGGGTGATCTTATTGAACCATTTACTTTCTCACACCTCCTCTAGAAGGTGAGATGGGGAAATTAAATGAGACAAAATTAAATCATTTGTTTTAACTCCTACTAAGGAGAATTTTAATTGAGTTAAGAGGTTAAAGACAACTGATTAGAATGAAGATTTCAGTATTATCTGTGAAATTCAATTATCCATGATAAAAATGGCTGCATGTATTCATTAAATGGAGTTCCCACTATTTTCTTGAAAAGAAACTTCCTGGAATTTCACCTCAAATTATGAATGACAAGACAGTAGGTGTTATGCTATGCTGAAAGCACAGATTACTAAAAGAACCAAGGGAGCAGAATCAGTTCTGATCACTATCAGAGGAAGTAAGGCCACAGGCACTATTTTCCATGGTGAAGAACTGTGTGACTCTTAGCAAATCACTTAAATTTTTTGTGCTTTAGTGTTCTCATCTGTAAAGTAGGCTAAAAATGCAACCTACTTTATAGAATTGTTGTGAGGACTAAATGAGGTCATCTATGTAATTTGAAAACAATAAAGTACTATATGATGTTACCTATTTTGTATTGACAAAGAACTGGAAACTCAAGGAATGTTCATCAATTGGGGAGTGGCTAAACAAACTATGATATATTATTGTACTAGAATACTATCATGGTATAAAAATTAACAAGAATATCTTTTTAAAATATGGAAAAACTTTTGGGAAGTGATGTAAATAAAACTTTGTACATAGAAACAACAATAATTTTGTCTATCAATTGTGAATAACTTATTCATTATTATCAACAACTCCAGGATCTAGGAAAACTCCAACAGACTCATGATGAAAATAGCTACCCATCACCATAGAAGTACCTTATGGGGTTTGAATGCAGATCAAAAGGTATCATTCTTTATGTTATTTCTTCCATGAGTTTTTCTCTAAGGTAAGTGATATGTATTTCCTCTTACAACAGGATGAATATGGATATACATAATGTATGATAACTCTTGTACAACTTGCTGAAATCTCATGATAGACTACTTTCTCATTTTACCTTCCTGCCTCAGCAATGTTGTAATTGGACAGATTTGAGAAATTTTAGCTCATCTCCTCAATAAGTATCCTCCAATTAGATTGACCTTTTTTTCCTATTCAGAGGAGGGCCAACAAAGGTGCTATGATGGTAATTTAAGGTCACCCAATACCTAATTCTTGTTTTTTGTTCTATAAGAGAAATCATTGATCATTAATTTATTGATTATTGCTTATTGCTAAATTGCTTTTTCATGCTTAAAACATTGTTTCTTGGAATGTTATTTGCAAAAGAGAACATCTTTAGTTAAGAGACAATGGGACATTGGCCCCCAGGGGAAATGTAGGAGACTCTAAGATGCTTTGATGTCATTTTGAAAAGGTTGATCCCTAGGAGAAGATAAAGAAAGATAAGGGAGTCAATTTAGAGGTTTGAGGATGTGACCATGGGGACTGGGATGTCATTTTCTATTTTCTTTTATTACTTTTGTTATGTATGGAATAGGCTACTCAACTGCTTCTTCTTTAGTTAACTCACATATTTATGAGGCACTTAACTACATGATACAGTGCTAGGCACTGGCAATACAAATACAAAGAATGAAATATTCTCTACTCAAAAAGACCTTACATTCTAATGAGAAAGAGAAGTACTTATGGAAATATAGAGAGCATGAATAAAAATTTAATGGATACAAAATATACAAAATAGTTTGTGAGAGAGAACACTAGTGTCTGGAGGAATCAGAAAATACTAAATGCAAAAGATAATACTTGACCTGCTTCTATTAAAAAAGTACTCTTAGGTAGAAGTGAGAAAGGAGTGAATTCTAACTATTGCAAATAACTATTGCATGTAATTTGGTATTAAATATGTATTTTTTAAAATGATGCTTCAGTTGCTTCTTAAAAAATACTCTCTGAGGCAGAAATAAGGATGGAGTGAATTCTAGACATTAGGAATGGCCAGTGCATAATTTTGGAGATAGGAAATTGAATGTCATATGTGAGGAAGAGAGAAAAAAGGTGTTTGGCTGTATGGTGTAGGAAAGGATGGGAAATAATGTTCAATGATGCTGGAAAATTTGGTTCCAGGTTGGGTAGGGTTTTAGAGGATAAATAGTTCACATTCCTAGAAACAATAAGAAGACACTGGAGTTAATTGAATAGAAGAGTCACAATAGTGAAAATTTTATCATCCCTAGAATGATGAGAAACTTGGGGCAGAACATAAAATAAGAAGCTATTGAAATAATCTAGTCGCAAAATGACAAAATTCTGATATAAAGGAGTAACTGTGCGAAAAGAGAAGGGGTCAAATGTGAAAAAGTTGTGGAGGTAGAAATGATAAGATCTGGTAACATTTGATGTATGATGTAAATATAAGTAAGGAGTTGAATATAATGTTAAGGTGAGGAATCTGAAAGACTGGAAGGATGGTGATGAGAGATAAAGTAGTTTGGAAGATGAAGAGTTTTAAGGAGAAATGCGATATGTTCAGTTTTTTTATTTAATTTTATTTTTTTACCACATTTGTAAATGAATTTTGAGTTGCAGATTCTCTATCTCTCTCCCACCATGACTGAGATGGTAAAGCAATATGATATATGTTTTCCATGTGCAATCATGTCAAACATTTTTCCATATTAATACTTTTGTGGAAAGAAATGAACAAAAACAATTTTGGAAAGTGAAAAATGTTTGCTTTGGTCTGGATTCAGACTTCATCAGTTCTTTCACTGGAAACAGATCACATTTTTATTTTAACCATGAGTCCTTCAGGATTTTTTTGGATCATTGTGTTGCTGAGAATAGCTAAGTTGTTCACAATTAGTTGTTCATCGTACAGTATTCCTATATAATGTTTTCCTGGTTTTCTTAATTTTACTCTGATTTAGTTCATGTAAGTCTTTTCTGTTTTTTCTGTTTGTCATTTCTTATAGCACAATACTCTTCTTTTACAATCATATACTCTAACTTACTCTGCCATTCCCCAATTGATGAATATACCTTCACTTTCCAAATCTTTGACCCAACAAAAAGAGATGCTTTAAATAATTTTTCTGCATATATGTCCTTCCCTTTTTATTTTATTTTTATCTCTTTGGGATACAAGTATTATAATGGTATTGATGAATCACAGGCTATGTACTTTTTTATATACTTTGGGCATAGGTCTAAAATACTCTACCAAATGGTTGCATCATTTTATAACTCCCCAACAATATATTAGTGTTTCATTTTTCCCATATTTCCTTTAAGTTTTGGCATTTTTCTTTTCTATCATAACATCTGATAGGTGTGCAGTGGTATCTCAGAGTTGTTTTAATTTGCATTTCTTTAATTAATAGTGAATTAGAGAATGCCAACTGCAGATTGTGCAAAAATGGTGAAGTAAGAAAGGTCAGAAGTCCACCAACCACCCTCTAAACAACCATAGAATAAAAATGCATCAGAAAGAGTATTAGAGTGACAGAACTAACAGAGGAAGAGGTGAAACAGAGCTACAGGCCATAACAATGTCAAGACATAGCAAGGAAAATTCATCTCACTGAGGTCCAAGAAGGGAGCACTGGACAAAGTTCAGCTGGATTCTGATGCTCTAGAGCACAAATGGTGCAGGAAAGAGAGAACATTCAGTCATCAGACCTCCTCTCCATTCCTTCTACTGTCTGAGACTGAGAGCTCTGGAAGACTTTGTTGCTGATTCAGTCACTTCCAAGGTCTGTTGCCACATGGTGGGGCTTGCTTTGGTGTACTGTTGTGTGCTCCACTTCCACTCCGGTGTAATAGATCTCTTGTGATGGGCTTATAAGTTGTTTTAGACTGAAAAACTATTTCACTTTCAATTTTTGTGGGTTATGTTGCTCCAGAATTCATTCTGAGGTTTTATAATTTGGGGAGGGTAATTTGTTAGAACTCAGACGTGTCTGTGTAACTTCTCCACCATCTTGGCTCTGCACCTATGCTTCATGAGTTAAGTTTTAAAGAACTTGGGAATATTCTACTAAATATTCTACTCTTGCTTGCCACAATCACATGTGGCTCATAGTTTATTCTATTGTCTCAGTCCCTTCTAGAATGGGAAGAAACAAAACTGAACTATATTTCCCAGAAGCTCATTCCTTGTTACTCCTTGAAGACCTCTGCCTGAAGATATCCATCTTCAAAAGCTTGCTATACTGAAGGGATGTGCTTAGTGGAGGGAATAAGAATGTGACATATAATAAACAAGAAACATGAGTGATAGACATAATCAAAGAATTGTTTATGAAAAGAATTTAGGCTGGTCACATGGCAAGGATATGAGATGACAAGAGGAAATCATGTATAGCTCTTAATGTGAAGATGTTGAACAGAAGATCTCCAGTATGTTCTCAGAATGTCTGGGAAAAAACTTTTACAGGGCCACAAGCAAGAGCAGAACAGCATTGTTAGGCATGTATGGATTGTGAACTGCATCTATGGAAGGAACCCATAAATCAATAAGAGCACACATTCATTTGAGTATTTGTTCTGTCTAAATAGAAAGTTAGAAGGGTTGTTTCTACCTGTTGGAATATATCTTTTTGGTTGCTTCTAATGGTCAGTTATTTCTTATAGGCAAAATGGGTTATCACACTGTAGTCATGACTCTGAATTTCATTCTACCTTATATACTTGAAGTTGGAATCATTTGCCTACATTGCAAATAATTATTATAATTAAATATTTCTGGAACTATAAGCAAAAACTTTTATAATTATATGCACTTCAAAAAGCTCATATGTATCTACAAAATATTACCTTACCAATGTGATTTTGCCTGTGTGTGTATATAAATATATATTCAACTGGTTTTTTTTTAAGAACTTGGTCATTTCTTAACCTATTTAATTTTATATATTTATATTTATCTATTTATATGGATGTATCTATTTATAGACAGATTTATGAACACATATATTTCTATCTATGAATAAGTAAAAATAAATGTACATATATGTTTGTATTGAAAACCGGAAGACAACATAGCCAGACAAACATTGTGCTGGAATCCTTCTGGGAGGAGGAAAGTCGGAAGATCAAAACAGACCTGGCGAAGATCTGCTGAAAATGAAACAAAAACAGTCGGAATGACATGGGCCCAGCTGGGGGAAGTTGCCCAGAACAGAGTCCACTGGCGTGAGATGGTTGCGGCCCTATGCTCCTAAGGAGTCAACAGGAATAATAATAAATAATAATATGTTTGTATTTATATGTATTTTCTTTACCTATAGATATATATCTAAATACCTTTATCTCTATTTTATTAATACACATATACTATATTCATATATTCATGTACATATGGAAATTGTGTACACATATGTACATGTACATATATAACATTTATAGTATATTGTGTAGCTATATAGTTATATGATATATATAAATAGTATGTCTACATAGATATATAATGTATTAGCATATCTGTTGTCAATAAAAATTAATCTTAGAGACTTTATATTAAATTTGTAAGTATTTAGTAATGATAAGAAAGAAAAAGAGAATGAAGAAAATTTTACCAGCCTAACTCAAAGTCTCTAGACACATGTTTCATCTAGTCCTAGATTCTCCATAGGCACTTGTCCATTTCACAAGAGGCAAGTCAGGAGCCCAGCTACCCATATGGTTTGGCCAGACAAATTAAAGCCAGCCAGGAGAGCACTTGGGTTCATGAAGGGACTCTCACCCAAGAGATTAGAATTCCCAGATTCCCAGTGTGCCATAAATGGCTTACACAGATAAGCACAAGGACAGCTTTGAGAGAACAACTTTCACAAACCAAAAAAAGGCAGACAGAGAGAGCCTGCTTCACAAACTGACTTTTTAAACTCCATCTAAACCATTCCCTAAGATTTTATAATTGGCTAGGGTTTCATTTCAGTCCCTATGAGTCACACGCCTTGACTTTTGCCAGTCAGGAATCTTGCCTGCCACGCTGGCAAATTAAGATAATGACTCTATGATTCCAAAATGCTGGACATCTCGGATTGGACTGGTTTGGATGTCCCTCAGATATTTAATTCACATATATTTCTACATATAGGTATATAAATACATAGATATAAGTATTTGTACACATTTATACTTATATATATATATATTAATATAATCACAGTAATGCATTTATAGAGAGATAAATGTGGCAAAATAAATAAATCTATATATCTATGTGAATATTTAGCTCTCTATATATTTACATATGGATATACACACATATGTATATATTATTTATACAAGTTCCATATCTACATAAATATAAGTAAATAACTTCCATTTACTTTTCATTTGATGAGGTGGCACCTGCCTCTAACTCCTGCTACTGGGAATTCTAAGTCTATCTCTAACTCTAAGTAGATCACTTAACTTTGGTAGTTCTAAGGTATAGTAAGGCTATAAATCTTCATGTATCCTCAGTAATTCTGGCAACAATATGGCAATATGGCATTGGGAAGAGGAAAAGGGCATATACTAGGCTGTCTAGGGAGAGCCAAACCAATCCAGTTAGAAATATAACAAGTCAAAATTTTAGTGCTAATAAGTAGTGAAACCACTTGAGTAAGTGGCTGCACTTTTCCCAACATGGGTGAGACAGAGACACCAAATTATGTGGAATTTAGCAACTATCAGCAAATTAAATTTGAGTGAGGTCATGGTCTAAAAAAATCTACTTTTAAATGCTCTATAAAAGTGGAAGTAGGTATTTAATCTGAGCAAAATTCAGAGAATTCACTATAACATCTTTTAAAATTTCTCCCAGTGGAAATAAGGTTTCATGTCAGTCAAGTCCAAAGCTCAGATTCATTCTGTCATATCTGTGTCTACATGCTTCACTTGCTTTGAACTTCTTATTGAAAAGTGCTCTGTAAATATAAGATATTATATCCGTGAAGGATGAAGTTATTTTACTCTTTACTTTCCAACACCATGCAATCAAAGGTATGAAGCTGTTGAAAACATATAAAATCACTGAAATGGAGATCTTTTTTTAATGATGGAAAAGAAGCTAAATTAAAATTGTTTCAAGGACTTAAGTAGAAGGGGAATTAGAGAAAGCATGAGGGGGGAAAATTCAAAGCTTAGAAAGACTGAACAGATAAGGACTGGTTGAGTGTAGAAGTGTGTGGAAGGACAAAATGAGCAATACACAGTGGCAGGATGGAGGCAAGAGTAGTTTGCATGTGAATTGAAAGGTTAGAATGAAATATCTCCTTAGAAATAATATATACTGGGTTGGATTTTCCATTGTTTAGGAACAAATATACTGTATGAAAAAGGTGAGAACTTTATCTCCAGAAGACTATAGCTAATTCTTTTAGAATTTCTTAAGGTTTCTCTCTCTGTCTCTCTCTCTGTTTCTCTCTCTCTCTCTCTCTCTCTCTCTCTCTCTCTCTCTCTCTCTCTCTCTCTCTCTCTCTCTCTCTGTGTGTGTGTGTGTGTGTGTGTGTATTAGGAGAATAGAAATGGGATACAAGGAAGAGGAATTCTTTCTTATCAATTTTACAAGAGCACAGAAATCTTACTACCTCTTACTCTGTGAAAATATAAGCTTTGGTGGTAGGAATGGGATAGATGAAAGAGGTGGGGGGATATAGTAGTTATAGACCAGCAGGCATGATTGCTGTTGTTACTCAATCAGTCATCCTTGGTTCTTCATGACCCTATCTAGTTTTTTTTAGCAAGTATGCTGAAGTGGAATACAATTCCTTTTCCAGCTCATTCTACAGATATGTGAAGTACAGTTGTATGACTGCTTTTTTGCTCTTTAGCATGATATTTCGTATGATGTTATCGGAGGCCTTCAACTGTGACAAATTGGATATCAAGATCTGATTCCACAGTGATGGCAAACTATTTAATTTGAAAAGGCTAAAAGCGAATACCAAAGTAGAATGTGAAATTGGTCCTGACATTTTGTTGTTGGATTTATTCTCTGTCACATGTGAGGCCCATCGAGGAAAGCATGTTTGCCTGAGATTGCTGGCAGGGTCCCAATCTCTCACACAAAGGCACTGCTGCTCTCTGCCAAAGGTCATCAATAAATCCTGCATCCCCCCTCACTCTGAAGATCAAAGAAGTTCTTGTAACATTATGACTGAAAGTACCAAACCTACTTTTCCCCAAGAACAGATTAACAATCACTGTTTCTCAATTTGTTTATTAAGTCTATAATAGCAACCCTAGTAACATTCAAGTGTGAAGTTATTTTCACAAATATCATCCTGTAGGAAAGTAACACTCCCACAAAAATATTGTAATGCTTAATATTTTACCCTCTATAAAATAATTTTTCTTTATCACAATAAACAAAGATTATAGACCCCAGACATGGTACCATGATCTTCTGCTTGGTCTTTCTCAGGCATGCTGGCCCAAATCTTTCCTGTTCTCCCTCTTATCTCATTCTTTTTCTCTAGCCTAACAGGCTGACTCTCATTCTCCACAGCTACAATGGCCCTCATCACCAGACTACCAGGCATGGCTGCTACAATCATGTATGATAATTATGGTCTGACAATTTGGGCCAAGGAAACAGAAAATCTCCACTAGTAGGCACTGCTCCACTCATAGGTGGAACCATTCATTGGTCATAGTAAATGGAAAAATTTTTAATGCTGTGGATAAGTTCACTTACCATAATAGTACACTCCAGGAATGTCCTATAACAGGGAATTCTTTGTTCTCTCTGAGTTTACACTTGTGAAAGGGAATCTTTTATTCCCTTTATTCTGAGTTAATATTTTGGTTAACAATAACTTAAGTACACCAATTTAGTACCTCACCTGATTGTGAAGACAGGATTAACTCTCTTTTGTCTACTTTTGAATTGAATCAATAAAAGCTTGCATACCCTATTTAGCACTAGATGAAGGAGCTCTCCAACTTTTCAACTCAATCAGCCAGGAAATGAGAATTCACACCTCAATAAGCCAGGAATCTATGAATTCTTGATGAGTATTCACCTCTCCAGAAGGTGAGAAGTGATTCCTACAAACAGTACCCCCTAGGTAGTGCTGGGCAATTTGGAAACTGTCATTGGCCCCTGTGAAGAGGGGACAGGATAAGAGCTCACCATAAAAGCCATGGAATCCTTTGGCTGAGGAAGCTGAAGAGTGAGGCTGGTGGAGATAGTCTCCTGATACTGCCTCCTGGAGATTGGCTTTTGGCATGCTCTTCTGGGGGAAGTTGGCTTGAGATTGTCTTCAGAAGGAGGTTGGCTTCAGAGATGATTTGGTTTAAGGAGTCATCCTCCACAGATCATTGCCTTCAGCTAGAGTCATCATCTTGACCTGCCTCTTGGAGGGAACTTGGGTGAGTGAAGAGCTGACTTTCTTTTGCTGACTTCTGGAGAGAATTTAATTCCAGTTGAAGGTCAACAAGTCCTGGATGAGTCAGGAACCAGAGCAATATTTAGTTAGATAGTCTAAATATCTTCTCTACCTTTTGTATTTCTCTATTTTCACTCTTTCCACACCTTTTGTAAATAAAAGCTATTAAAAGTAATTTCAACTTTGAGAAATTATACTTTAAAATCAGCAACCACCATTATTATTCACAATTTTCATATATTATAGTCAAACCATTCATTTTTAACCCTTATAATCCACAAAGATGATGAGGTAGATGCGGCTCATTGCCAGAGCTAGCTCAGCACTTGGTAAACTCTGAAAGAAAATGTGGGAGGGAAGAGGTATTAGATTGCATACCAAACCAAAGGTCTACAGAGATATTGTGCTGTATTGTTGTGTGCCCATAAAACCTGAATAGTCTATTATTGTTGTGCCAGAAAACTGAACCATTTCTACTTGAATTGTCATAGGAATATCCTGAATATTACCTGTCAAGATAAAATCCAGAATGACTTCCAGTATAATGGAATATTTGTGCCAGATCTGTGGTTTTATCTCATATTGCTCTGACCAGCCACAGCAGAATACTCTGACTCTAATGCTGTCATACCATTGGTCTTAAAAAAAAAGAATGAACAATGGCAGGCATAAGTGTGGTAGGAATAGTTGCAATTTTAAAATATCTCCACAATTTCCCCTTTTTTATTTTACTTATTTTTTTATAATCCTGTGTATGGTACACTTTTAAAAGAAGCAGAAGGAAGTACAAACACATGAGGAATACTGCTTTAAGGAGCACAATAGCATGAAGGAACATTGATGCAGAATAGATGGCAAATACACAAGGAAAATGAGAGAAAATACTCTATCCTTCTCTACCCTTCCCTAAACAAAAATTAACTGAGGGCTAGTGAGGTTATGATTTCTAAAATGAGAAGAACAGCTGTAGAATAGAGTCCCAGACTGCCATACCCAGACCCTCACCATGAAACCACAGTGACCTCCAAATGAAATTTTAAATTGTTTCCAAAAATAATCTTATGCCTATTTCATCATTGTTTCAATTAAAACTTTCTCCAAAAAAAGTGATTGGGCAGCTCTTTCAAGATTTTTTTTTCTCAATAGGTAAAAATTTATGCAGGGATGTATATATATATATGTGTGTGTGTGTGTGTGTGTGTGTGTGTGTGTGTGTGTGTGTGTAAATGTGTGTTTATGTTTCATGATTTTATTTTAAAAATTGGAGGTCTACATTATATAAATAGTTGGAATCTTCTAATAAAATTTTTACATGAGTCATACCATATAACATACACTATCACTTCTGAGAAATTACTCCCAAGTCCCTCCTTTCTCACTCTCTCCATTTATAATCTATTCAGTATTTAACACTGAATCCAAATCTGTCTTTCCTAATGCCTATCTCCCCCCACACACGCATACACACATGATAACACATACTGCTATACAAGCTGGTATTTCAAAAAGCATTTGAATGAATGAAGAAAGAACATAATTGCAAAACATTGATCATGTTCCTATAGAAGGTACATAGTTATTGAAAAAACAATTCTGGATTGAGGAAATGGGGAAATTTTAGTTTGAATTTTGGTTCTGACACTTATTTTTGGCTATATAATCTAACTCAAATAATTTTAAATTTCTAAGCTTTACTTTTGGTGTTGTTGTTGTTGTTCTTGCAAAATTAGGGTATTGGGAGGGATAAACCAAAAGATCTCTATCAGTTTTAATGCTATAATATTTTTATATGCATATTTTGACAGAAAAGATTCTAGAAGTTAAACATAGAAGATAGGAAATATGATGCCTGCAAAGCTTTTATTTGTTCCCTGTAAAATTTTTAAAGCTGATTTGGTTTGAAGAAATCCTAATATAATAACATAATTTCCCTGAAATCCCATCTCTTAATTGCAAAAAATAATTATAGTTAACACTGGGTTTTAGTTTTATCTATAAAATACTATCAATTAACCTTTACTTTGGAGGCATACTAAGAGCACAAGAGGCAATGAGGTACAGTAGACACTCTTATTCAGAAGATCCATGTTTTACTTCTGTCTCTAAAATATACTGGCCCTATGATATTTTTTATTTAAAAAGAAATATATTTATGAAACAACATTTATCAAGCACTTATTAGATGGAAAGCATTGGCCTACTCACTAATATGCAAGAGAAAAGTAAGACTGTTAAAGAGTTACATCCTTAATTCAGATGGAAATGTCCCATTCTCTTTAAAGAACAAAGGAAAGTAGATGGTAATGCTTGGCCCTATGATTTTAGATGAAACACTTTTTAGTAATCCTAGAAACTCTCTAAGACTCTAAGTTGCAGAGAAGATGCCCAATTGACTGAAAGAAGAAGACTCTCACCAGGACCCCCTTTGAAAAAAGAAATCACAATAAACCTAATAGTTATATTATCTACACCATACTAGAGAAGTAGAAATACTATTGTTACAGCACAAGGGATTTCTTTCCATTGAAATTATGTTGCTAGACATGTATATTAAACACGTCAATTTTTAGCTCCCTTGTGTTTTTTATCCTTTGACCTGGTAGATAGAGAGATTTAAAGTGGGTTAGCTTATCCAGAGTATAAATTTTCAGTATTACAGCATCTCATTAAATGCAATAGATTTCCTTTCACTTTTCTCTTCAGAACTTGATATCGTATCACTCTTTGCAGATGATAAGATGGCATAATCAAAGAATCCTAGAATATCAACTAAAAGGCTAGTGAAAATAATTAACAACTTTAACAAAGTTACAGGGTACAAAATAAACCCATATTTCTGTATATTTCCAAGAAATATTTCTGTATATTTCCAACAAAACTCAGCAGCAGGAGTTAGAAAGAAAAAAAAACTCCATTTAAAATCACTCCAGACAATATAAAAATTTTAGCAATCTCCTGCCAAGACAAACTCAGGAATTATATGAACACAACTACAAAAGTTTTTTTTTTTGCAAAATTAAAACTGGATCTAAATAATTGGAAAAACATTAATTGCTCATAGGTAGGATGAGCTAATATACTAAAAATGACAATCCTACCCAAATTAATCTAATTTTTCAGTGCCATGCCTATCAAACTACCAAAAAACTTTTTTTATAGATTTAGAAAAAAAACATAACAAAGTTCACCTGGAAGAGCAAAAGATCAAGAATATCAAGGGAAATAAAAAAAAAATTGTGAAGGATAGGGGCCTAACAGTACCAGATCTTAAACTGTACTATAAAGCAGTAGTCGTCAAAACAATATGGTCCTAGCTAAGAGAAAGAAGGGAGGATCAATGGAATAGACCAGGGATAAATGACCTCATCAAATTCATGTTCAATAAACCCAAAGATCCCAGCTTTTTGGACAAGAACTCACTATTTGACAAAAACTACTGGGAAAATTTGGAAAACAGTATGAGAAAAATCAGTTTTAGATCAACATCTCACACACTATACCAAGATGAATTCAAAATGGGTAAATGATTTAAATATAAAGAGGGAAAATATAAATAAATTAGATAAACATAGAATAGTATACTTGTCACATCTGTGGGAACAGAAGGAATTTAAGACCAAGCAAGCTATAGGAACATTACAAAATATCAAATGAATGATTTTAATTATATCAAATTAAAATTATTCTTATAAACAAAACAAAAGCAATTCAAATTAGAAAGAAAGCAATGAACTGAAGAAAAAATATAACAAAACTCTCTGACAAAGGTTTAATTTCCCAAATTTATAAGAAATGAAGTCAAATTTACAAAAAATTAAGCCATTTCCAAGTTGACAAATGGTCAAAGGATATGAATAGGCAGCTTTTATATGAAGAATAAAAAAACCTATCAATAAGTACATGAAAAAGTGTTCTAAATCATTTTTGATTAGAGGCATGCAAATAAAAACAACTCTGAGGTACCACCTCACACCTAGCAGATTGGTCAATATGACAGCAAAGGAAAGTGATAAATGTTAGAGGGGATGTGGCAAAATTGGGACATTAATATACTGCTGGTGGAGTTGTGAATTGGTCCAACCATTCTGGAGGGCAATTTGGAATTGTGCCCAAAGGTCTTTCAAAGAATGTCTGCCCTTTGATCCAGCCATGCCACTGCTGAGTTTCTATCCAAAAGAGATATTAAGGAAAAATTCTTGTACAAAATTATCAATAGTCACACTCTTTGTGGTGGCAAAAAATTGGAAAATGAGAGGGTGTCCATTGATTGGAGAATGACTGAACAAATTGTGGTATCTAATGGTGATGGAATATAATTGTGCTGAAAGAAATGATGACCTGGTGGAATTCCATGTAAACTGGAAAGACCTCCAGGAATTGATTCAGAGCAAAAGGAGCAGAACCAGGAGAGCTTTGTACACAGTAACTGATACATTTTGGCACAATCAAATTTAGCAGACTTCCCTACTAGTAGCAGTACAGTGATCCAGGACAATTCAGAAGAACTTTTGAGAAGGAATGCTATCTATCCACATCCAGAAAAAGAACTGTGAGAGTGAATATGCAAAAAAAACATGTGATTGATCATATGATTCAAAGGGGATATGACTGGGGTTTGGCATTAAAAGAGCCATCTGTTACAAATATTAATAATATAGAAATAGGTTTTGAACAATGATACATGTATAACCTAGTGGAATTGCTTGTCAGCTCCAGGAATGGGTGGGTGGGAAGAGGGGAGGGAAAGAAGATGAATCATGTAACCATGGAAAAATATTCTAAATAAATAAAGAAAAAAGAAAAATAAGAATTTAATATCAATATTCATGTCCCAAACTGGGCACTGAACATCAAAGTGAGAAAATCAGACAGAATTCAATTATGTATTGGCTCCAAGCATCTGTTACAGCCCTGGCAATATTAGGCTAATAAACATAGGGCTTAGTGTTAATGAATTCCGTTTATGTCAAGATGTTTGGTTAGCTGTTCAAAATATCTCCAAAATAATAAGCAGTGATTTTTGAAAAGTATAACTGATTCATTTTCAAACTATGTCTAGGTTCCCCTTTCTTTCCTTTTTTGTCCCAATCTTCTCATTCCTTCCTATATTATCTTGTGTCTGCTCCAAATTCTTATTGACTGTTCTCTCTCTCTCTCTGTCTCTCTCTCTCTGTCTCTCTCTGTCTCTGTCTCTGTCTCTGTCTCTCTCTCTCTCTCTCTCTCTCTCTCTCTCTCTCTCTCTCTCTCTCGTTCCCCTACTGCTTCTCTGGGATGTATATTGTTGAAGAGTTTCTAGGGAAGGAAAAAGTCACTAACCACAGCATCCAGGTATTTACAATAGAAGCTTGCTAATGTGGAAGACTAAAAATGAAAAATATATATATATATATATATATATATTTGTGGTAAAACCTGCTTTCTTAATTTTTTTGAATACTTATTGAACTTCACTGTAATAAAACATCTATTACAACAAGGTTTTATTACTAGCTAATTTTCACCTTATTCCTCACTTATTTTCACTTCAAAATAGTAATTCTTAAACTGAGATCCACATACTCTCCAAGAGATTCCTTTTTGATAGATTTCAGGAAAGTTCTGTGAACTTGGACATAAAGAACAATTACATCTTTATTTCAATTTGGTTGATTTCCTTTGTCATCTTATGTATTTCATTTTATGTACTTAAATATTCTAAAAAGACTTTTACCCTGATTGAAAAAGGAGTCTATGGTTAACAAAAGTTTAAATTCTGCTTTTCATATTTATATTTACTTGTATAACCCAGGATAGTTAAATCAATTCTTAATTGGATAAAATAGTCCCTAGAGGCATCTCTGCACCATGTCTTGATTGCCTAAAATGGTAACTTATGCATCTCTTATCCTTGGGTGAGGGTTGCTTACTTTGACTGAATGTATGTCTTTTATGCCTTTTTAAAACTGTCAAGACTAAATAGTTCACTTTTTCTGGTATCTTTAGCTTGTAGTCTTTTCGGTCACTCCCTCTCATGTGGCCACATCAGACCATGAACTAAACTTCTGAGAGGGGAAGGATTTCCTTTCCCTTTATCTTTCCCTTTTAGCCCAGCTTTAGTGAATGGATTTGGTTGTTTTATTTTCCATTTAGTCTTATTTGCCTTCCCTTTCTTTCTTTTTTTTCTTTAAACCCTCACCTTTTGTCTTAGAATTGACACTAAGTATAGATTCCAAAGCACAAGAACTATAACAGCTAGGCATTTGGGGATAAGTGATTTTCACAGGGTCATATAGGTAGAAAGCTGAGATCAGATTTTAATCCAGCACCTCTGTCTCCAAGTATGGCTCTCCATCTACTGAGACACCTATCTGTTCTTGTTTGGCTTTAGTTTCAAAGATTGTAGGAAATATTCAGGGGACCCTGAAGTTCAAGGTATGTTGACTTTGAAGCCAGAATTGCAAGAGAGGTGTTGCAACCAGTGAGCCTGGCATTGGAGACCTGTGAAGTCAGGTTGCCTGAAACTGAAGTCCAAAGTAATTTGGATTTAGAATTAAGAATATGCTTTCTGGAACCAAGCTATATTATGAACCCAAACTCTTTTCCCTTCTCAGGGAATGAGGTATAAAGGGGAGGGGAATTTGTCTCCCATACGTTTGAGTTGATTTATTTATATGTTTATTATTATAACTTTGAAACAAATATTCTAGCATCTAGTAGCAAAATGGAACTGGAGTATAGGAGACATACTCCTAAAATTGAGAGGATGCCATTGGTAGGTAAAGGCTAGATCCAATGAGAGAAAAGATATACAACCTCAACCTTTAAGGGGTATCACAGACCCCTAAGGGGAGGAGTAAAATTTAATTTACTCTTCTTCTACTCAGTGAGGTTCATGGTGGTGTGTTATGCCTTACTTAAGATCATGTTGCATCTTTACCTATAATGTAGAGTTTCTTTCACTTACCACTGATACGCATTCTAATTGCTTCAATTTTAATCCCAATTCAGGAATAGGGATAAGGAATGAAAAGACACATGATTTCACAGGGTTAGACAATTTGTGTTGAGAACCAATGCAAGTTGTCACTTTACCTGTTAATTATAGTTATAAAAAGTAAATTATGGGGAATAGCTGTACAAGTGGTGGTATATAAATGTAATAAAATATTAAAATAAATGTAATAAAATATAATAAAATGTAAAAAAAATAAAATAAAAAACTATATAAATGTAATAAAAAATGTAATAAAATAAAATACTAAAAAAAATAAAATCCTTATGCCATAGGAAATGGCAAGATTACCATAAAAACTTAGAAAGACTTTTACAGGGTTACAAAGTAAAGTGACCATAACTAGGAGGATGTTGTATGTAGTAACAACCATAATGTATGAAGATCAAATATAAATTATTTAACTATTATCAAGAAGGCAAGAATCCAAGACAACTCCAAGGGACTCATGATGAAAAAAGATATTCACTGCCATAGAAGGAACAGATGGAGTCTGAATGCAGATCAATACATACCATTTTTCACTTTATTTTCTCAATAAGTTTTTCTCTAGTGTAAGCAAATTGTGTCTCATTTCCCAACATGATGAACATGGAAATATGTATTATAATGCAAGTAAAACTTATATCATATTGCCTGAGTTCTTGGAGAGGAAAGTGAGGCAGGAGTGAAAGAGAGAGAAGATGTTTTTTTTTTAAATGTGAGAAAATTAATATTAAAAATTGTGTCAACATGTAGTTTGAAATTCTAAAAAAAGAAGTCAATTAAAACACTAAGAGATTAAGCAACTTTCTTAGGATCAAACAGTTTGTATGTGTCAGAGGCAAATCTTGGTTCCAGATCTTCATGACACGCACACTGCTATATTAGTTTTCAAAATGCTTTTACACCTTAAAACCCCATAGCAGAGGCAGATACTCCCACATTCCCACCTCTAGGTCTGCTAATTCCATATCTTTAGGTGCCCATTGATTCCCATCTTCTCTCACTGGAATTCCACCAGCACACATCCACTTATCTTTCCTATTAACCATGCTATTCTTTCTGACTTCACTATTTTTTGTAAGCAATACTATCTCCTATTTAAAAAATGTGGTTATTTCCTCTAATATTGATTTTCTTCTCAATCAGTTATAAGTCCTGTTAATTCTGTTTTTGTGATATTTCTTGTATAGAATCTTTATTATTCATTCACACTATCTCCAAACCAAGAAAAGGTCCCCATTATAGTTTCTTGTATTGTTATAATAGTGTTCTACTAGATAATTCTGACTTCACTATCTTCCACATCACAAACATCCTTCATAATTCTGAAAAACATTTTTCTCACATGTAGGTCTGGGCATGTCACTCCTCTCCTCAAAATTCCCTAAGATTTGTGATAACTGACTGACTAAAATTCAAATGTCTTTTTCTGGCATCCACAATCTGGTACTACCCTACCTTCTCAGTTTTATTTCATATTATTTCCCTTCCACAGACACTATATTCAAAATAGACTGGACTAATCCTCATTCCTTTTAGATGTCCCACTTTTTGCCACTTGCATACCTTTGTTCAGACTTTTTCTTCTTGAATTGCTTCCCTTACCATATGTGACTTCTTGTAAGAATACATCCCTTCTCTTATATTGTAATTTTCACTCCTTGGGTATTACATGCTATTGTGTTCATGTTTATCTGAAACATTTGACATGTATTACTTTTGTACAGTTCTTAGGAATATTTCCCATACCTCCTTACCTGACTAAATTTCATGAAGGCAAATGGCATATCTTATCTAAGCTTTTAAAAAAATCTCCCTGAGGATATGGAAAAATGGGGACACTAATGCATCTTTGATGGAACTGAGAACTGATCCAACTATTTTGGACAGTAATTTGGAATCACACCCAGAGAGTTATAAAATTGTATATAACCTTAAACCCAACAATGCTGTTGCTATATCTGTTTCTCAAGGAGATAAGCACAAAAGGAATAGAACCTCTATGTTCCAAAGTATTTATAACATCTCTCTTTGTGGTGGCAAAGAAATGGAAATTAATGAAATGTTTATCAGTTGGGAAATGGCTAAATAAATTGTGGTATATGGTTGTAATGTAATATTATTGCACCATTAGAAGTGATGAGCAGGCTGACTGAAAACAAAAACAAAAATAAAAACAAAACAAAAAACTTGGAAAGAATTACATGGGATAATGAACAGTGAAATGAGTAGAACCAAGAAAACATTATACAGAGCTAAGGAATTAATAATACTGGAAGAATAAAGTGTGAATTTTACTTCCAAAATGTGAAATGAAAGGTGAACATATTAAAGATTTTGTTTGAGTAAATATATTAATCTCCTGGATGACAGCTTCTGTGATACCAACAGGGTGAGGAGGGACTGGGACAAATGTAGAAGGGATTTACTATGTAGATATGAAGAAAATAAGCTAAATATATATTTATCATTTACTTGATGTACAATCTTCTTTCTTTTATATGGAAATGCTTATCTCATTTGGTTTTATTTTATTTGGAATAAAAATAACTTCCTCTGCAATGGGTAAACTAACAAGACCTTGGGGGATTATATGCTCTCAAATCCAATTCAAATTACCTTTATTTCAGGGTCCTATAGAACATTAAATAAAATCACAAGCACATGCAAATACCCATTTAATTTTTCTCTCCACTTCTTTTTCTAAAATCTTGACATAAAAGTTAAATTCCTTTGCCAAGATATATAGCTTTAAGATCACATTTTCTTGCTATTGGTAGGGAAAACAATTTGAGTACATTTCAGTGTAACTCTGACCTTATTGATGAATATATTGCTTTTATCAGAGCAACTAAAATTCAACCCTACTTTTTTGCCTTATGTTTTGATCTTGTCTTCTGATGGATTCCTATCCAATTCTAAGTTTGGTTCGGATCTGATTTACATTTGTCTCTATGGGCTCTCCATCAAAGTGAAGAACAAACATTCTTCATCCATTTGTTTTTTTCTATACAGGTTGTTTAGTTGAACTGTTCTTTGTGTTGTGAATATCATTTAAGAGATTTTGTAATGTTCTAAGGTTTGAAATAAGCAGTACAATGTTCTCAAAAAACAAATAAACAAAATACAACTTGGCATCTGAATACCACTTTATCTTTAGAGAAGCTCTCTCCTATTTGGAATTTATACTGGAAGTTCTTTGGTAGCCATATCATTCTCTTTGAAGATGATAATTTAGTGGCACAGTTGATAGTGTACTGGACCTGGAGTCAAGAAGAACCAAGTTCAAATCTGGCCTCAAACACTTTACTAGTGTTTGACTCTGGACAAATCATTTAATTGTTTCCTACATTTTCCTCAACTTTAAAATGTGAATAATGGCACCTACTACCAAATACAGTTGGTGTGAAGATAAATTGAGATATTCGTAAAGTGCACAGCACTCACTATTACATGGCAAAAAATGTAATTTTTTTTCCACTTAATTCTGAGTTCAAAATTTTCTCTGCCTTTTATCCCTCCCCTCCTTCATGATATGGCAAGCAATTAGATATTGACTATGCACGTATAGTCATGCAAAACATAATTCCCTATTAGCCATATTACAAAATAAAACAAAGACCAAAAGAAGCAAAGATTTAAAGAAAGCAAAACAAAAGTATGCTTTGATGTGTATACTCTATCAATTCCATCTGGAGGTAGATAGCATTTTTCATCATGAATCCTTCAGAATTGTGTTTTCATTGTATTGCTAAGAAGAGCTGTAATCAACATAGATCATCAGACAAAATTCATTTAACTTTGTACATTCTTCCGGTTCTTCTCACTTCACTTTGAATCAATTCCCAGGTTTTTCTGAAAGTGTCCTGTTCATCATTTCTTATAGAACAGTAATATTTTATTGTAATCATAAATCACAACTTAATTCAGCTATTATCCAATTGATGGTCATCCCTTCAATTTCCAATTCATTACTACTACAAAAAGAGGTGCTATAAATATTTTGGATAGAGAACTACTTTTTCCTTTTTTTAAATTTCTTTGGTATGCAGACCTAATAGTTGCATTTCAGGTCAAATGGTATACAGAGTTGTATAGTCCTTTGGGCATAGTAGCCCCTCTTTATAAGGAGTGCAGAGTGATCAGGGTCTGACTCCAACCTTTTCTGTGCAGGAATCAAAGTCTTTCTCATATTATGTGGGTAGAAGATTTTAGAAATAGTTATCATTGTATCCCAATGAGTCATATCCAGATAGGTTAATCTGGAAACATAATCTAAATGATCAAAAGCAACAAAGCACACATACCTATTATTTACATTTAAATATTTTAATTTAATTTCTACCAATATTAATAATATTGACAGAATTATATTTTTGTAATAGTATGATGGTTTTTTTTGGTTGATGCATAAGGATCATACATTTAGGTTACTGATGTGTATATGAGATCTGAAAATTGTGTGATGCTCAGTGAAGTTTGACAAGACACAAAAGTATGAAGCAATATGGCAAAGTTTTTTTCTCACTTTCCTTGTCTGCCATGGCAAAACAATACATTTTTCTTGGTCAACATCTTCATACTGTGATGAAAATTTATTAGCCAAGACACTAAAACATAAAAAAAGTCTCCAAGTGAAAAATAAATGTTTATTGAGAGAGGGTCAGTCTCATAATAAAACCAGACTCTAGTCAAGACTAAGAGAACTCGAGCCTTGTGAGTGACCTTATAAAACTCAAACTTGTATTAAAGATACAATAATTTTCCAGGTATATTTATAGTTACCCAATAATCAAGCAAAATTAGCAGAATCAAACAATAAAGAAGTGAAAAAAATGATATAATATATAAGAACAACTTCACATAATACATGATGTGAAGTGTCAGAAAACTATAACTGCTTTGTGATTTTTCTTAGAAATGATTATTTTTCAGAATTAAATGATTATTTTTAGAAATATTTAATACTTACAATTGAAAACATGTTCAGTTCCAACAAAACTGAACTACAAAAACTGCTTCAGATAGAATTATATATGACTGAGAAACAGCAATCTACTAGTGATTTAATCATGGAGAGGGTAGAGGAATTCACATTCACAATACTCAGCTATGCTTGTCCTCTGATAGCAAACAAAAATGTGTAGTCAAGGACATACTTTTTAGGATTGTAGAAACTATTAAAATTTAAAGTTTTTTTTGATCCTTTTAAAATTTTGAAGAAGCTAGTAGCACTTGTGTGCCACAATAGGAAATAAAATATAATTTTTGTTTGTTCTTACTACCTTTTTAATGTTTTCCATTTAAAATCTAATCTTCTAACTTTCAATCTCTTGCCTATTGTTCCTTAGCATTAGGGTCTTTATTCTATTTTAATACGGTTTGAGTAAGCTTTATATATATAGCACATGTGTACTATATAATATACACACATATGTGCTTGGATAGCTAAATTGACTATAACCATGTTTATTGATTACATGCATTTAAAATTATAGTATTATCATGGTAATGAGTTCTTGCTAAAAATCAGAAGTTGACAAATCAAGAAACATTTTCTTCTTTGGAAAAAGTTGGCACTATGTTCAAAACCCAGTGGGAAAATTAGATGTTCAAACAAATTATCTGAAGTGAATTGCAATGATAGTCCATTCAGACACTTGTATTAAAAGATCAACCCTGTTGATCCCTTATTTTTTGCAAATCTATGTGTATGTGTGTATCTAATAAATACCATCACAAATATTAAAGTCAGTTTGAAATGGGGAAACATTGCTTAGTTTTCTTCCATAGTTAGTCCTTGGTATTGATTAATGGGCTTTTTGAAGCCAATGGTACAGGAAACTATAAACCTGTCATCGTTACTAAGTGATAAATTCTATGACTCATATGCAAGCAAGCACATATAGCAGAATTAATGTGAGCTCTGTGGTTAATTGTATATTTACCAAAACACAATAGTTTTGTTTTGTTTTTCTACTTTTAAAATATGTTTTAAAAAACTGAATTATTTTCAAGACTCATAACTCAGTAACACTGGATTTTATCATAACTAATTGCACTTTTTTTGCAATAAATTTTAGGAAGTGGAGGAGAAAAAGTTTCAATCTGAATTCACATTTTCAAATGTAAGAATTTATATCTTCAAATATCCCTTAAGCTTAGGAGATAATGGAATAAAGCACTCCACTAATTAAGATGCTAAATATGTGAGTTTCTAACATTTTCCTTATGAAGAATTTAAGATTAAATCCTACCTGATTTCTAACTTCTCCAATTCAAAGTGTCATAGTCTCTGTCATCATCATCATTCCTAAAAATAATAGGGACAATGTCAAAAGATTTCATGAAAAGATACAGCTGTCTCTGGCCCTGTAATACCCAGTTCTCATTGCCCAAACCTTTTTTTTTTTTTTTTCTTTTCTGGGCATCAGTTTTCAGACAGACCTCCTAGGCAGGTTAGCACATTAAGGAAGCCAGGGCAGTTGAGTTAAAGGGATTGCACATCTTGGAAATAATTTCCTTTCAAAATCACTCTTTTATGCAGCAGTGTAAACAAATCCTTTGAGATTCAGAAAAGGAGAGGAATTTACAACCTAAGTACCACTCTTGGCCTGGAGCATTCTATAGCAATGTCTACTACTGTGTTAGTCTCTATTCTCTAATGCAGGTTTTGAAGCCAGTCTATATTAAGGAACACAATACTGCTTCTCCCTTAGCAAGCTAGGTACTTAGCTTATCTTAATGGGTGATTCCCACCTGCTACCAGCACTGATGAAGCCAGAGCCTAATTCTGCCAATTTTCTTTTCAGGACCCCATCCAAAATCTGATGGATTTCTATCTATTCCTTGTTCTTTTGACTTTTCTTCTAACATCGAGGGTAATTTGGAAAAGGAAAGAAATAGACTGGCTCACAGCTGGATAAGTTCTTGTGACTAGGAATGCTTTAATGATTCTTTCTCCATTCAATGCAATTCATTCATTCATTCAGTTAATTACTTATTACTAAACATTTATTATATGCCAATATAAAGGTCAAAGGTAGAAATATGTAGTCTTTTGGATGATTCAAAATAAAGCAATAAATCCAAAATCAAGTGGTGAGTGAATATAGCAGACAAGATACAATATGAAGAAAGTAAATTAAGCTTTTTCTAATGATATTTACCAACCCTGAAAGAATTTGATGTAGATCCATTTTATAGATAGATTAATAGATAGATAGAATTGTTTTATCCCTCTGTTATCCTCTACAACACTCAATTGAAGGGCAGTTTTGTCGCAAAGTGCATAGACTGCTGGTTCTAAAGTCGAAATCCAGCCTCAAACACTGTCTATATGACCCTTTTTGCCTTAGTTTCCACATGCATAAAATGAACTTGAAAATATCATGCAAGAGCGTGATATTATCTAGTTCAGGAGGGTACTCTCTTAAAGAATTACCAGGCTCCAACAACGCTTTAAAAATAGAGGAATTTATTGAATGAATGACCGGGAGGCAGATTTCGGTGAAATACCTCTCCCTAAGGTGAAGGGGTCCAGGTCCTTTTTATACTTAAAGGAACAGAGACCTCATGACCTGGAAAGTAAGATGGGGAGAGGAACAAACAAGGAAGATTAGATGACATTCCCACATGAGTACCTTGATATCTGGAGTAGAAGCACAGGTATATATTGTTTCAGAAATATTAGTCCCTGAATATAAAGGAGGAGGAACTGAACATCTCAGAGAATCTAGTGATGTTTGAGATTCAGACAGTACACATCAGTGCCAAAACAATTATCAGAAGACTAGGGGAAATGCCCCTAAAACAGAAGGGAATGTATCTCTCAGATAATGCTTTATTTATGCAGTTGTCATTTTTTTCAGTTGCACTAGGGTTGTTTTTCTTTTTTAAAATTTAGAATATTTTTCTGTAGTTACATGATTCATGATTCCCTTCCCCCCACACACACCCTGTTGCCCCCTCCCGGAGATGACAAGCAATTCCACTGGGTTATCTACTCATATCATATCCCCATCAAAACACGTGATCTATCATATGTTTTCGTCTATGTTCCTACTGCCACAATTCTTTCTCTGAATCTGTATAGTATCTTTCTAATAAGTTCTTTTGGATTGTCCTGGATCATTGCATTGCTACTAGTAGAAAAGTCTATTACATTCGATTGTGCCACAATATATCAATTACTATGTACAACGCTCTCTTGGTTCTGATCCTTTTGCTCTGCATCAATTCCTGGAGGTCTTTCCAATTCACAGGAGAAATCCACCAGTTTATCATTCCTTTCAAAACAATAGTATTCCATTACCATCACATACCACAATTTGCTCAGCCATTCCCCAATCAATGGACATCCTCTCATTTTCCAATTTTTTGTCACCACAAAGAGTGAGGATGTAACTATTTTTATACAAGCATTTTTCCTTATTATCTCTTTGGGGTAGAAACCCAGCAGTGGTATGGCTGGAGCCAAGGGAAATCATTCCTTTAAAGTCCTTTGGGCATAATACCAAATTGCCCTCCAAAATGGTTGGACCAATTCACAACTCCACCAACAATGTATTAGTGTCCCAATTTTGCCACATCCTCTCTAACATTTGTCACTTTATTTTGCTGCCATATTGACCAGTCTGCTGCTAGGTGTGAGGTGGTACTTCAGAGTAGTTTTTATTTGCATTTCTCTAATCAGGAGGGATTTAGAATACTTTTTCATGTGCTTATTGGTATTTTGATTTCTCCATGTGAAAACTGCCTATTTATGTCTTGTGACCATTTGTCAACTGAGTAATGCCTTGATTTTTTTGTAAATTTGACTTAGCTCCTTATATATTTGGGAAATTAAACCTTTGCCAGAGAGTTCTGTTATAAAATTTTACCTCCAGTTTGTTGCTTTCCTTCTAATTTTGGTTGCATTGCTTTTGTTTGTAAAAAAAATAAAAACCTTTTAAATGTATTATAATCAAAGTTATTCATTTTATAGTTGGTGATGTTATCTATCTCTTTCTTAGTCTTGTAAGGGTTAAAAATTAAAGGTTGGACTAAATATGTAAAAATTTGGTCACCGAAAATATATTACTCAAGTCAGGATGACTTTTTATGATAGTTTATTTACAGAAGGATAAAGAGCAAAAGTAAGGAAATGAGTGAGAGAGAGAGTAGATAATTATTCTGGCCTAGTCCAAACCAGGCAGGGTTTCAGAGGCCCCAGCAAAGGAGGGCCCAGAGGTAAATTAAACAAAAGTTCTAACCACAAGACCTCCTTCAAGATGAGGGGCCTCCTTGGAGGCTAGTACCTCCAGAAAAGCCAGGAAAGAAAGTCGACCTTTTTACTTACCTATGTGGTAGTCCTAGAGGAAAATCCAAGAGTAGTCTGAAATCTGAAGCTGGAGTTCCTTCAAGGCAAAGTTTGAAAGCCAAAGACCTCCTCACAGGAAGTTTTCCCCATTTTTAAATAGCACTCTTTTCATCACTCCTGTGCCTTCCTTCTACTTTATGTGGACCAATAGCAATTTTAGTTTTGTTTAGGACTGCCCAGGAGGTAGTCAGTCATTTTTTGTCACCTCCTGTGGGTCACAGGCCACACCATACTTAAAGATAATGGGGATGTATATGCTTTTAGTGATTTAATCTAAAAGTGGGTGAGGGGAGAGTTAATCCTACCTTCACAGTCTTTAATTCCTTCCTTTCCCACAGATGAGACAGGTATACTAGCCTATGTTCACCTAAATTATTTATGATTTACCCTTTATATTTATGTCATTTACCACTTTGAATTTATTCCATTATAGGGTGTAAGATGGTGATCTAAACCTACTTGCTCCCATACTGTTTTCTAGTTTTCCCAACAGTTTTGTCAAATAGTGAGTTCTTGTCCCAAAAGCTGGGATCTTTCAGTTAACTGAACACTATATTGTTGAGGTCATTTACTGCCTAGTCTATTCTACCCTTCTCTCTCTTAGTCGGTACCATATTGTTTTGATGACCAGTGCTTTATACTACAGTTTAAGATCTGTTACTGCTAGGCCACTATCCTTCCCACTGTTTTTCATTAATTCCCTTGGTATTCTTGATTGTTCTTCCAGATGAATTTTGTTATAATTTTTTCTAATTCTAAAATTTTTTTGGTAGTTTGATAGGTATAGCACTGAATAAATAGATTAATTTGTGTAGAATTGCCAGTTTTTAAATATTAGCTCATTCTACCCATGAGCAATTAATATTTTTCTAGTTATTTAGATCCAGTTTCAATTGGGTAAAAAGTGTCTTGTAGTGTATGCATATAATTCCTCTGTTTGTCTTGGTAGATAGATTCTTAAATATTTTATTTTGTCTAGAGTGATTTTTAAATGGAGTTTTTCTTTTTAAGTTCTGCTGCTGAATTTTGTTGGAAATATATAGTTGATCTAAAGAGTCAGACATGACTGATACAACCGAATAATACCAAAAACAAGAATGTTCCCTGAGATGTCTGTGTGGTCAGGGAAGTTAAATTTAAAGATGAAAATATATTTGCATCAATCTTGTCCTGTAAGAGTTAGAATGGTCAAGATATTATTGGAAAAAATGTCATTATTACATTTCTTCTTAGGGGATCCTGGTTTAGTTTTGGATAGTAACAAGTGAACAAGTAATTTGTGAAGGGGAATCTATTGATTGAATCTTTCCATATCAAATCTATGACTATATATACAGGCAAAGAAGGCATAACTTGGAAGTAACCATGTCATTCTTATGGATGATTTCATTTATGCAACTTTTAGATAGGAAATAATTACTAACCTTTGTGTTTACTTACTAGAAGAACTCAGTCCTGAAGGAACATTGTTTCTATTAGAAAAGCACGGTATCCTGCAGTAACTTTTTTCCCTCAAAGGTTAGAATAATTATTGATGTAATAATTCAGATATGGAAATGGGCTCAGATTTCTAAGAATCATATGCCCAAGAACAGCTATGGTCTTCATGGAGAAATATTAAAGCTTCCTAATTGTTCTGGAAAGAGGATTAAGGACCATTTGTGCTCTGATTTCTAGCCCTCTCTCTTTTAACTTTCCAAATGAAACATGTAGAATTTAAGTATTGCATAATAGTCATTTTAATAAAATGAGTGTTGTTCCTCAATACTGCCCTCATCATGTCTATTTCCACAGGATCTTAGATTCAAAGAAATGTTAAAGGCCACTAAATCTAACCCCCTTATTTTAAAGACATAAAAACTGGGTTACCAGAGATGTTAAATTATATTTCCAAAGTTCCAGAGGTAGTAAGTAGTAGAGATAGGAATTTGATTCTCGAGATCTTTATGTAAATTTGATTCTTGAGATCATAAAAAAATTTCCACTGTACTCTATTGCTTATTTCAGTACTCTATGTCTCAGGAAAACTGAATAATTGACATGTCTTGTAAAGAGTTTACTTCTCATAGAAGGGCAAATAAAGATGAGAAGAGAAATAAAAATAAAAATACAAGTTTAATTGTGTAGCAGGTAATATAACTTTTGCTTTCATATTCCCAGATAATAACTCCTCATCACTTATTTTTGAGTCCAAAACTTTCAAAGGTAGGCATATCCAAAATGTTTGAGTTATATAGAAAGCAAAACAGTCAAGAACAGTCAATTTTAAAAATTGGCCTTTACATTAGCTTGTTTTATTTTTTAAATAATATTAAATTTTCCCATTTACATGTAAAAATAAATTTTGACATTAAATTTCAAAATTTTGAGTTCTAAACTCTATCCCTCCATCCATCCCCTATCTCCTCCCCCAAACGTCAAGCAATTTTATATAGGTTATTCCTGTAAAAATATACAGAGTATATTAGGAATGTTGTGAAAGAAAACACAAATCAAACACACATGAAAGTAAACAAACAAGAAAAATAAAGAAAAAATAATAAAAGTATGCTTTGATAAGTATTCAGACACCATTAGTTCCTTCTCTAGAGGTGTATAATTTTTCACGAGAAATTCTTAGCAATTATCTTGGATCATTTTGTTACTGAAAATAGATAAGCAATTTACAATTAATTGTTGTATAATATTGCTATTACTATATACAATGTTTTCCTGATTCTGTTCATTTCTCTTTGCTTCATATGTAAGTCTTTCAAGGTTTATTTTGAGAACATTTTCCACTTCATTTCTTATAGCACATTAATCATATACCACACATGAGTTTAGGCATTCCCTTATTGTTTTGTATCTCCTCAGTTTCCAATTCTTTGCCAGCATAAAAGGAGCTATTATAACTATTCTTGTACATATAGGATTTTCTTTTTTTTATGCCTTTAGGATATATACAGGTTTTATAGCCGTTTGGACATCATCCCAAATAGTTCTCCAGAATGATTGGATCAGTTCACATCTCTACCAATAGTGTCTCAATTTTCCACAGCATCTCCATTTTTCTTTTCTGAAAAATCAGCCAATCTGATAGGTATGGAACTTCAGAGTTGTTTTAATTTACATTTCTCTAATCAATAGTGATTTAGAATTTCACAGGGCAATAGTTAACCTTCATTACTTTATCTGTTAGCTGTTTATATCCTTTAACTATTTATCAACAGGACAACTTGTATTTTTATACATTCAACTCAGTTCTCTATATATTTGAGAAATGAGACTTTTTTCAGAGAAATTTGCTGAAAAAATATCTTCATTTATGATTACTGTGTTTCCCTCCCTCCTATTTCCCCCAGTTAACCCTCTCTCTCTCTCTCTCTCTCTCTCTCTCTCTCTCTCTCTCTCTCTCTCTCTCTCTCTCTCTCTCTCTCTCTCCTCTCCCTCCTCCTTTTCACTCTGTCCATCTTAAAAAAAGTGTTTTTCTTTTGACCACCACCTTCTCCAATTTCCCCTACCTTCTACCCTCTACCTTCCGCTACCCCAACTACAATCTCATCTCCTTCTCCTACTTTTTTTGTAGGGTAAAATAGATATCTATATGGAACAGTGTGTTTATGAAAATCCTTATTTGAGAAAATTCCAGAGTAAGATTCAAGTACTCCCCTCCCTTTCTTCCCCACTACTATAAAAGCTCTTTCATGCTTCTTTTATGTGAGATAATTTACCCCATTCTACTTCTCCCCTCCTCCTTCTCCTAGTACATTCATCTTTCTCACTGCTTTGATTTTGTGATTATTCCAATATAATCTAATCACACCAGTTCTCTCTGTCTATGTAAACTCCTTCTAATTGCCCTAATAATGATAAGGGTCCTAGCAGTTTTAAGATTAAACTCAGATATATTGCGGAGTTGATTCTGCTGTAATCCTAGATCCTCTGCCCTCTAGAATTTGTTCCAAGCCCTTTTAATATTAGAGTTCCAAAATCTTGTGTTATCCCTTCTGTGGCCCACAATATATGAATTGTTTATTTTTGGTTTCCTGCAATATTTTCTCCTTACCCTGAGAGCTCTGGAATTTGGCTAAAATATTCTTTGAAGATTTCATTTCAGCATTTCTTCCAGGTGGTGATCAGTGGATTTTTTCACTTTCACTTTTATAGCCCTGGATCTAACCCACTGGGGAAGTTTTCCTTGGTAATTTCTTAAAATATGGTGGGTAGGCTTTTATTTTGATCATGATATTCAGGTTGCCCTATAATTCTTAAATTACCTCTCCTCAACCAATTTTCTATTACAATTTTTTCCCATTGGGATATTTTGTATTTTCTTCTATCTTTATTATATTTATTTTCTATTGTTTCTGATATATTGTTTGTTATTAGGTTCCATTGCCCCAATTCTAATTTTAAATAAATTGCTTTCTTCAGTAAATTTTTGTACTTCTTTTTCAATTTGGATAGTTCTGCTTTGTAAAGAGTTCTTTTCTTCAGTGAATTTTGAAACTTTTTTTCCATGTAAGCCATTATGTTTCTAAAGGAGTTCTTTTTTTCTAATTGATTTTTGTACCTTTTTAAATCATTTAATCAATTTTGTTTTTTAAGGTATTCTTTTCTTTTTTAGGTAACATTTTATTTCTTCATTACATGTATAATTCTTTTCCATTCACCATTTATTTTTTAAAGTTTTGATTTTGAAATTCTTTTCATTCTTCTTACCCACTCTCCCTCACTTTTTTGTTTCTCTCTCCACTCCCAACTATTAGCAATCTGATATAGATTTCAGATGTAAAATCATGAAAAACGTTACTTCACATTAGTCATTTTGGAGAAGATACCTGAAATGGAAACAAATAAAAGAGGAATAAAGAAAAAAATGAAATATAGTATGTTTTAGTCTGCGTTCAGACTTCATCAGTTCTTTCTCAGCTGACATTTTTCATAAGTCTCTGGGACAATCTTGCATCACTACATTCTTTTTTTTTTTAAACCCTTACCTTCCATCTTGGAGTCAATATTGTGTATTGACTCCAAGGCAGAAGAGTGGTAAGGGTAGGCAATGGGGGTCAAGTGACTTGCCCAGGATCACACAGCTGGGAAATGTCTGAGGTCAGATTTGAACCTAGGACCTCCCGTCTCTAGGCTTGGCTCTCAGTCCACTGAGCTACCCAGCTGCCCCTCATCACTACATTCTTGAGAATAATTCAGGTCATTCAGTGGTTCTTCAATAAATTATTGATGTCATTGTGTGTAATATTCACTTCATTTCACTTTGCATCTGTTCATGTAAGTCTTTCAAGACTTTTCTGAAATCATTCTGCTTGTTATTTCTTATAGCATAATGATATGCCATAAATATCACATACCAAAACTTGTTCAGCTATTCCCCTAGTGATAGACAATTCTTCAACTTCCAATTCTTTGTACCACAAAAAGAGTTGTAATAAATATTTTTGTACAAATACGTCCTTTCCCCTTTTTTATCTCTTTGGGATACAGACCTAGTAATAATGGTGTTGATGGATGAAAAAGTATGCACAGTGTTAGAGACCTTTGAACATAGTTTCAGTTTGCTCTTCAGAACGGTCAGAATCAATCATTACTACAAGAGTATAATAGTGTCCCAATTTTCCCATATTCCCTCCAATTGTTATCATTTTCCTTTTCTGTCACATTTGATAGGTGGAAGGTATTACCTCAGAGTTGTTTTAATTTTCATTTTGAACCATTTCTGCATTCTTGGTATAAAATCCAAGTAGTCATTGTGATATTTCCTTGTAATCTCCCTGCTAGTATTTTATAAATTTTTTTGCATTAATATTCTTCAGGGAGATTGATTTATAGCAGTGATGACAAACCTAGGACTTGGGTGCCAAAGATTGCATGCAGAGCACACTTGGTAGGCATTAGGCCCTTACCTCCCACCCCCATCAACCCCAGAGTTCATTACTAGAAAGGCAGAGGGACTCTACAGGGGCTGCTCCCCTCCCCCTCTCCACAACACCTAATGACATTTTTTCATATCACTCACACCTCTGCCCAGCAGCCCAATGAGAGAGCACAGAGAGTAAAGTGGAAGGTTTACGTTACAGGCAGAAGATTTGGAGGGGAGTGGAGTTCTTGGGCCATTCTCTCTTCCCTCTACACTTTAGGACAACATTCCTTATTTAACCTGCTCCTCCACCCAGCAACACAATGGAAGCACTTTCTCCTTCCCTTGTGTGTGGTAAAGGAAGGAGCATGCCCAGCACTTGTGAAGGAGAGGAACATGTAACACAGTCTCTGGTGGGGGAGTGGGCATGGCACTCAGTCTGGGGGTGGGTTGGGTGCAGGGCCCAGTCCTCCATCTCTAAAGGCTTGTCATCACTGATCTATAGCTTTCTTTCTCTATTTTTGTTTTTGGCTTAGGTATCAGCATGATATTTGTGTTATGAAAGGAATTTTGTAGGATTCCTTTGCCTGTTTTTTTCTAAATAATTTATGTAGTGTTAAAATTAATTTTTCTTTAAATATTTGTTACAATTCACTTGTGAATCCATCTTGCCTTAGGGATTTTTGCTTGGGGAAAACAGTGATAGTTTGTTCAATTTCTTTTCTAATATGAGATTGTTTAAATTTTCTAGTTCTTCTTTTAATTTAGGAACTTTACATTTCCCTTTGATTATCAAATTTATTGGTATATTATTGGGTAATATAGCTTAACAATTGCTTTAATTAAAAAAATTATTTCAACTATGGTTACATGGTGCAAGTATTTTCCCACCCCTCTTCCTTTCCTGCTCCCGGAGCTGACAAGCAATTCCACTGGGTTATATATGGATCATTGTTCAAAACCTATTTCAGTATTATTCAAATATTTGCAATAGAGCGATCTTTCAACCTCAAAACCCTAATCATATCCGCATAGGACAACGTGATTGGTTATATGTTTTTTTTCTTTTGTGTTTCTGTTCACATGGTTTTTTCTCTGGATGTGGACAGCATTCTTTCTCATAAGTTCCTCTGGATTGTCCTCAATCATTGCTTTACTGCTAGTAGAAAAGTCTATTACAATCAATTGTGCCACAATGTATCAGTTTCTGGGTACAATATTCTCTTGGTTCTGCTTCTTTTGCTCTTCATCAATCTCTGGAGGTGTTTCCAGTTCACATAGAATTCCTCCAGTTCACTATTCCTTCAGCACAATAATATTCCATCACCATCAGATACCATCATTTGTTCAGTCATTCCCCAATCGATGGACACCCTCTCATTTTCCAATTTTTTGCCACCAAAAAGAGCACGGCTATAAATATTATTGTACAAGTATTTTTCCTATTATATCTTTGGAGTACCAACCCAGGAGTGGTCTAAAGCCCTTTGGGCATAATTCCAAATTAATTGTTTTAATTTCTTCTTCAGTGGTGGAGAATTTACCTTTTTCATTTTTTTTAAACCCTTACTTTCTGTCTTAATTTTTTTTATATTCTTAAAAGCAATGCTGTGTATTGGTGCCAAGGCAGAAGAATGGCAATAACCAGGAAATGGGGGTTAATTTACTTTCCCAGGGTCACAGAGCTAGGAAGTTATCTGAGGCCATATTTGAACATAGGACCTCCTATCTCTAGGTCTGGTTCTTAGTCCACTGAGCCACTCAGCTGCCTCTACCGCCATTTTAATTTTTGATACTACTAATTTAATTTTTTCTTTCCTTTTTAAAGTCAAATTAATCAATAGTTGATCTATTTTATTGTTTTAGTCCAAACAACCCTATTATTTTCTTTACCATTTCGGTGTCTCTTGTACCAAGCTGCCAATTCTCTTTTCATAATTTTCTCTTATCATTCCAATTAACACCTGGCCCCCAAATTTTCCTCTCCTTTTCTTATACCTTTCTTTTATTCTTCTAGGAATTCTTGCTCATCAGAGTCCCAATAACTTCTTTATTTGATGTTCATCTTATAGCTGTTTTCACATTGTTGCCTTCTTTTAATTTTTTTTAACTTTTCTTTATATATAATTTTTCTATATATATGTAGTTGCTTTCATGATCAAATTCTTATCTTTTTTGGCATTTTTGTTGTTATTTTCTTATTTCTCTGGACTATTTCTTGATTTTGAACTTTATGCTAAAATTAGAGTGTGCTCACCTCAGGATGGGGCAGCCTTGTGTCAAGCTTCAAGTTTTTTCATCCTTTTTTTTTTAGAGCTAGTTTGGGGGAGTGGGTCCTGCAAGTTTACAGTGCTTCCAAGGTGGTATGAATCTGAGAAAGCAGTAGTCATTGTCTTGTTGGTCTGTGCTCTGGTCTTTAGCCAGGGAGCCCTCCTTTTCCCCTTTTGCTTTAAGTACTCGAATTTGGCTCTAGAACTATGAACAGGGCTCCTTTTCCCTTGGGACTAACTATTAGCTCTTCTCTCCATCTTGAAACTGTGACCCAGAAGTGTTCATGGGCAATAATATTGCTAATAAGTTCCAGCTGCAAAAATGCTAGGAAAAGATCCCCTGAAATCTCTTTCTTACTGCTTATCTGACCTCCTTATCCTCTCTTGGCAGAGAGTTTCTGAAGCTGCTGTTCCAACTCTCATGGTGTAATGTTTGAAATTATTGAGAAGCAATATTTCTTAATGATAATTTAATTTATTAATTTACTTCTTAAGACAATTTAAGCTGTCCAGTTGACTTCCGCCACAATCCAAATGGGTGCCCAAGAGATTGAGTGTACCAAAGAGAGAGTGAACTCTTCTCGCGAAGGTCAATATGTATAACTCTTTTGACCTCATCACTCAGTCCTTTCTCTGGACATCCCAAACCTTATCTGATTGATAAATAGTCACTGATGAGGTAGACTTTGAGTCTCCAATTCCTTCCTTACTACTTCATCACAGGAAGAAGTGGGTCTTTGTCCATAGAATGAAGACACAAACATATCTCTTTCCTCCTCATGATGTGACTGGGTCACTGCAGTTGAACATGGAAACTAGAGCTTGCTGACTCTTCTTATCTAAAAATGTGCTTGTTTACAGATAAATGAGCAGTTCTTCACCCTGTCTCTAAAAAAAGCTATCCCAGTGAGATGTCTTGAGATCTGGAAGTAAATTAATTTAGCTTAGAAGCTGGTTAACAATCAAAAGATAAGGTTTAAGAAAGGCTTCGTGTAAAATTATTATACTTTAATATTAATTTTCCACAATTACCAACACTGACGCCCCCTGCTTGTGCTCCTGATTTCTGAGCCTGAGACTATTCCAATGTTCCAGACATCCCCCATTGTGGAACTCCTCTAGTCTAGGCTGGAAAAAATGTGTTTCCCTCTGACCATTTGATTAGCTATACCACTCTCAATTTTGATTTGGAACATTATTTTAAAGTTTTTTGGAAGCAAATGTTTGAAGACATCAGCTGGGTTCCAGCCTATTTTTCACTTTATTGGTTTCACCACTCAAGGTGTAGGTTTTAAAAAAAAGAAATATCAATGTAATATTTTTTTTTTGTTTTCTTTGCAGCTGTTTTGATACAAGGCTTTTTTGTTTGTTTTGTTTTTAGTATAAACTAGATATACTAATTTGACAAAGCCAATATGATTTCTTATGAGACTTGTGGGATAAGACTCATGACCACAAAAAATGTATACATTGAAAAGGACCACATCATATAAAAAGCCATGTGATTACTATTATATAAATAAAATATACAAATGTGAAAAACTTTTAGGTTCAATTGGCTCAAGCATAATAAAGAATGCTTGAATGAAGACTAAGGAATAATGACATGGGAACCCTTTGAACTTTCTTTGTTTTAAAAAATAAGTTAGCATATATGATTTTGGTTTGTTTTGTTTTTTGAGATTGGATCTCACCATCTTGCTCTGGAAGTATATCAGATGGGAAGTCAAGGGGCCACTTGGGGGACTGATCCCACAAATGACTGGTATAAGACCTTTATCCTGCTCCATTTCTGACCTGATACATTTTGCTTCTCTTTAAATAGCCTGGTATGTTGTTCTTTTACTGTGGCCTCATCATATTGCTGCTATACTTAGCTCAAACTCCTATTTGGCACAGAATACTTCAGCCTAGAACTCCTGACCTGAAGTGGTGTACCAGCTGAAGCTTCAGCAGCAACAGGGATCAAAAGCATGCCCCATTGCACCCTCTATATAATTATTCTTTTGTAGCCCTCCTAGTTTCTGAGGTTCCTAGGAAGAGTCAACACCAGTTTAGAAAAACACTATACTGATGAAAGAGGCAGTTTCATTCCACGCTAACATTGCAAACTTAGAATTACATTTCTGGAACGATCTGTGTTCACCTTATAGCTGCTCTGAAATAATTGGGAAGTGAATTACTCCACTTAACAAGGTGCTTTTCATTATACATTATCAGATAACTTCATTTTTCAGCTCATGGTCATCAGCCCTGTTGATTAAACAGAAACTTAAAAAAATCATTATTAATGTTTAAAAGTCTAGGGATTTGTGGAAATGATAAGTATTTCTAGTACTGATTGCAAGATTCCACTGAAACTGAATGACAGTCTATGGACTTTATAAATTACCTTGTTCATTTCACAAAAAGAAGATAAATGTAAACTACTTTAAATTGATTCCATAGTTAAAAAAAGACAACATATACCATAGGAAAACTAAATTGGCATATTTTATTTCTACAAAAATGTATAAATATTTAAATTTACAGCAAAGATAACCATTTAGTAACTATTACAACATTTAAAATGTGTAATTTTATGCACAATCTACTTTTATAAATTTATGAGATTCATGTTTCAAGATTGTATTCAGGAAGTTTTAGAAATGACTTTTTAAAGCTGTGTCAACCCTAACTGAAGAAAGACGCCAGTGATGATATTTTCTTGGAGTCTCAATTTTCCCAGTGCTACTTTTAGCTGTCAGTAAGAAAAAGGAACCGACTTATGACTGATCAATTGAAATGGGCAATGCAATTCTTCCTTTGCAACCACTATAGACACAACTTTAATCAGCTGATTTCATATCTTCCTCCCAATTCATAGGGAACAGACTGAAATGATCACCTACCATTTCTAGCAAAAACAGGATGACTTTTGTCAAAGATGACGTCATTACTATAAAGATGGTCTATGTCTCAGAAAGAAAGTTACTAACAAAACTGCCCTGAATCAGAAGGAGATATGTCTTTATTTTCTTTACAGTGAAAATTGCCCGGATAACTTATTGAACATTAAAAAACAGACACTTGGACACTAAAATTCACACAACCTAATTCAAACACACTGCTGGTGTTCATTCAACACCTCATGATCATTTAAGAGCTTTTATTTATTAGCAGTTTAAACGTGTAGTCACACCAGATGTGTTCAGAAACTTTAGAGCAAAACAGCTAATTTTTATTTATTCCATATAATGATATACAGTTCAAATAATGATGGTACTGGGTGTCACTGGGGCAGGATCCTGAAGCCAAAGGTCTTGAAAAATTGAAGGAATTCTTGTTATCCTTTAGCAATACATTAACGATGTGCAGATAAGAGGTATGCTGAAAGACGACTGTCATCTGGTAACTTTTATTCTTTCATTCTTGATGTTTCCTAAATTCTTCATACTTCTGAAAGTAATAGACCTAATAGATATGTTTCTAGACTTAAAACATATATGAGATGCCGCCTATGAAACCAAATGCACAGGATCATAAATTTAATTATCTGTAAAAGAAATAATCAGATTTCTTATAAGGTATGATCTTTGCTTATAAAGTGCTGAAAAAAGAATATAGGTTAAGAATAATCAGTTCATCTTAAAAGTGTTACTGGGACAGTTTATATTTATGACATATATGTGCATATATGTATAAGCTCACATATATGTGTGTTTATATATGTATATATGCACATATGCATATACATATATCTCAAAAGCTTTGGTGGGGATACTACATTGGGGAAAGAAAAGGCATCTGCCCATCACTGCACATTAGGAAATAAAAGAGGCAGGTTTGAAATTCCATGCTTTCTACTCAGATTCAATAATTTTATCCATGGTACCTTGCTGCTTCTCCATAAAACCACATTAGGTCTCTTTTTCTTTTTTTGAGGCTAGACCCACAAACCACAGTCAAATTGAACTGACTCAAATAGTCCATTTATTTGATTCAACATGGTCAGTGATTTGTGCTCCATAAACACAGTAGTCTTTTGAGGATCTATCAATCAACTTTCCCAAAATCTTTTGGGACTGGATGCAACAAATAGTTGATAGGAATGTTTGGTCCTATCCTGATTTCAACCAAGTAAACCCACGCTAATTTTGACCTGGATTCCAGTGAAGAAGGTAATATTTGCTAAAGGCCAGAACTCCTTTTTTAGAGAATTAGTTTTCAAGATACCTACTTTATAATTTAATAATGGAATGTTCTTTAACAGCATTTAATTGGCCAGCTATCCATAAAAAATTAGAACCCATTTTCAAGTATAAGAAAATAACATTTTCTGTTATGATTTTAAAGGTTATTATAATTTTAGATTTTAATAATTTAAATGCCACTAAAGAATCATGATAATATTAACCAAGACATTCCTTTGTCTTACCTTTTTTGGTTTAGATTTTTGCATGTTTCTCAAGGTCAGGCAATATGGACAGAGAAATTAAAAATGTTCTAGGAGTTGGAACACTTGGGTTCCTGTACTACACTTAATGTTACCTAGCTATAATGTATGAGGCATGTTACTAACTCTTTGGATATCAATTTTCTCATCTGTAAAATAAAGGGTCTGGGCTAGATGATGTCTAACCTTCTTCTCAACTGGTTCTGGTTCTCCCTAAGAAAGCACATTAGAGCACTGATATCAGATTTAAAATGTCATTTGATTATTTTTAGAAATTTGAAAACTGAATATTAGATATGCCATCAATCAGCAATAAGAACAAAACATCAAAGTAAAAAATGTTTCTATTGTCATACTGTAGTAGCAGAGATAAAAATAAAATATTCACTTAAAAATCTTTTATGTTATTTCCATTTTTCAATTTAAATTTCAAAATTTCAAATTTCACTATGATGAAGAAAGAAATATTTTCTGTTTTATATGTTCTTTGTAAAGAAATAATCTGTTTTTGAGACCAAAGGGAATCTACTACAAGTAAAATACTATGAAATTTGCCTTTAATATTATTGTGCAATAACGATATGTTGCACAAGTTCATAGAACTCTTTTAAAAATTTTTTTCTGATGATTATTTAACTTAATTATGTTTGAAGTTCAAAGGATACTAGTTCAGTTGTTCTTGAGAGATTTCATGAAGTAAGAGTATGTCAACATAACCTTTGTTGTTTCAGGTACTTACATCTTTAGAATGGGTCCCTAAATTTAAAGATGCTTCAAAAGGGATACATGGTCATAATTCCTAATATTTGATTTCAGCAAAGAATTCTATTTTTATCTTTTATTCAATGATGTTAAATGAGAAAAATAACTTGCAGCCTCATAGCTAGCATTGTGTACTAGTCTGTAATAACTCTCAATTCTTATTTGAGTCATAATTATGTTTGAACCAATGAGAAGTAGGAGTCAAACATATTTTCAAATCAATTCAGTCATCAGAGTGATTTCTTTATTTTTTTAGTCTCAGATTTTTAAAATGCAATTTTGACCCCTTCCCTCTTATTTGGCCATAAATGACCTATCAAGTATTTAAATCCCAGTGGCAAGATGAGAAAAGTAAAAATGAATTCAGATATCAATCACAGAATTATCACACAGTTAGAAAGACAACCAATGAGCCACTTTCTTGGATCTCTCTCTCTCTCTCTCTCTCTCTCTCTCTCTCTCTCTCTCTCTCTCTCTCTATATATATATATATATATATATATATATATATATATATATATATATAT